>NW_027397066.1:37427382-37480328 GCF_003265705.2 Callorhinus ursinus | reverse complement strand
TCTTCTTCTTCTTCTTCTTCTTCTTCTTCTTCTTCTTCTTCTTCTTTATAGCAGGAAGGGAAAAACGAAGGGGGGGGAATCAGAAGGGGAAGGAACCATGAGAGACTATGGACTCTGAGAAACAAACTGAGGGTTCTAGAAGGGAGGGGGTGGGGGGATGGGTTAGCCTGGTGATGGGTATTAAAGAGGGCATGTACTGAATGGAGCACTGGGTGTTATGCACAAACAATGAATCATGGAACACTACATCAAAAACTAATGATGTAATGTATGGTGATTAACATAACATAATAAAATTTTTAAAAATTATAAATTATAACTGTTAAAAAAAGAATGGAAAACAGATAAAAGATATAATTTGAACAATGAAAAAAAAAAGAATGGGCCATTGCATAAATTTCAAGAATAACTTTTACAATAGTAAGATTTTTACTGGTGTTCTCAGAATATTGAAGAAAGAGATTTATAAACTGTTTCAAGTTAATTAAAATGCATCTAAAAAAGTTCTAGAGTTCCAAGAATGTACAACCAAGCCCCTTACACACAGCATTTCTCTCCAGTAAAAAAATAACTAGAAATGTCTGTTTTAATCTATAATTCTGCAAATAGCACAAGCTCAGTTTTAAAAAATGATTTTTGAATGTATCTAGTATAAAAGAAAAGCAGAAATGTTTTTCTGATAATTGTCTATCATTCTGTTCCTTTTCTGTATCTTCTGTAATGTGCACCTATAATGATCAAGAACATTTTCTAATTTTGTAAATGATCAGCATGACTCAATAAAAAAAAACCAAAATAATTTTGAACACTTAAAAAAAAAGAGAAGAGTTAATAATTAGATTCAGAATTTATGAAAATAATGCCTTTAGTTGTCAACATAAAAATTAGGAGTCTAGGGATGCCTGGGTGGCTCAGTTGTTAAGCGTCTGCCTTCAGCTCAAGTAATGATCCCAGGGTCCTGGGATCGAGCCCCACATCGGGCTCCCTGCTCGCCGGGAAGCCTGCTTCTCCCTCTCCTACTCCCCCTGCTTGTGCTCCTGCTTTCACTATCTCTCTCTGTCAAATAAATAAATAAATAAATAAATAAATCTTAAAAAAAATTAGGAGTCTAGCAATTAAGTTAGTCACTATTAGGAGACAGTCTTTAAAAATCTATTTTAAATATAAGAATAAGGATTAGCTGTGTCTACTTGTGAATTTCTTCAGACAACACTGATAGACTTTTGACACATTGATTTTAAAATAAGAGATTACAGACAGATTATTTTAATAATTCAGATTTCCTACTCTCTGCAGCTCCTCCATCAAAGTATGCCTGAACAAATCATTTATATTTTAAAGGGTTTACATTTCTTAGAATGCAGCAATGTCTCCAAGTTTTTATTTTATTGTGTTAACATAGAAAACCATTCCTGCATGATGGAAAATGGATGTTTATAAAGGACTTGGTTCTTCAACATATCTTTAGCATAGCTTCAATTAATTCACTCAAGAATTTAATGAGTTAATAGCAACTTCATTTTACAGATGAGAACACAGAGTCTCAGAGAGAATGCACTTTTTCAAGCCTAAAGAACAGATAGAACTTTAGCAAATACCCACAGAGGCTGATCCCAATGACTTCCTAGGTTAGCATTTCCCATCAAACCATAGTAACTCAAAATTTATTGGGGGGTTTAAGAATAAAATAGGCCCCAGAATCTTTGTGAAACATTGTGCCAGGGTTAGATAAAGTTTTATTACTTCAAGTTTTCCAAGCATTTTTTACATATTCATGGGTATTGTGACTATCTGGACTATATTATACCATGTAGCCCTTCTCTATTTCTCCTTGGAGTATTTTGTCAGTCTAACATTCTATAAAACACAGTCTAGGAAAGGTTAGTCTAGGCAATTCCTTGATTCACCTAAATTTTATTGAGTGCTTAATATACACCAAGTACTTTGCCAGGTACAAGGAAAGCAGGTTCATAAGGATAGTCCTGTATTTCAAAGAAATCACAGCCTAGAATCAAACACTACAAACTCTGTACTGTAATAATAAAAATAATAAAAAATAATAAAATCTGACAATTATGGTACCAAAGAAGAATTATGGTACTAACACAGTCTGAGTTCAGGAAGGAATTTACATAGAAGGTGATGGTTAAGGTAACCTTAAAGAATGATCAAAATGAAGTTTCTTTTTATAATACATGATTGCCATAACCAATTTATGAATATTAGTGTTTGTATTTTTCATCTCTCTGTAATGAATATTATATGTGGGCCATTTCCAAATTTGAACTTGCATTTTTATCCTTTTCTTTTTGCATAAATTAAACTGAATTTCATACACACACACTTATATGTACAGTATATATACACATACATATATACTTTTTTTTAAAAGTAAATCGTCTATTCCTCATGGTGATATAGGCCAGTGTTCTACATTGAGGTATAAAATTCTCATTATATTATCTTTAGTTAACCTACATTAGTTAGATTATAAAATTTTACCATAGTTCCTATTGATTGGATTATTTGTCATCTAGAAACTCAACAATAATAAAGCAGTTTAGAAACAAATCTATGAGCCAGAGATATAATGAATAACTTCTTTTTATTTTAATTTATGTTAGAATCGACAATTTTGATTAAGATCAACATATGGTGACTGTAGTGGAATGAATAGATTTAAATATCTCATCTCCTAAAAACAACTAAAATATTGGACAAATTTGTCAAGAATAGATATTACAGAGCTCTGGAAATCAACCAGTGACAAACAACAAATTCAGTTTATTCATTAGAAACTCTCAAACTTCCAGGAAGAATAATGGTGTTCTTGCCTTGGGTTGCTCTACAAGAAATTCTACAGGAATTGTCCAGGCTGAAATGAAAGACACTAGTCAGAAATGTGAAGCCACAGGAAGAAATTAAGAGAACCCATAGATGCAACTACATAGACAAATATAAAAGAAAATATAAACATATGTTTGTAATTAATTACTTCTCCTGATTTAAAAGTCAACTGCATAAAGCAATAATTATAAAAATGATTTCCTGATATTATAATTTATAAAGATGTAATTTGTATGATAATGGTAGCAAAGAGAAGGGAGTATAATGGAACTACATTCGATCAAATACTTTTTATCTTATTGAAATTCAGTTGCTGTTATCAAACAATAAGTTACAAGTTAATATATTAATTGTAATCTCCAGGACAACCATTAAAAATAACAAAATAATTAGCTAAACAACAAAAAAACTATGATATACACTACAAAATATCTACTAATCACACAAAAAATGTTATAATGGAAGAATAATGGTACAAAAATGATGGAAGACTTATAGAAAACAAATAGTAAAATGTCATTATCAGTAGTTACATTAATGAAAATGAATACAACACTCTAATAAAAAATGCAGAGGTGGGCAAAATGGATTTTTAAACAGATCCAACTATATGCTCCACAACAGAGAGAATTTAGATTCAAAGAAACAAAATGGTTAAAAGTAAAAGGAAGGAAAGATATATACCATGCCATCAGAACTCAATAAAGAGATAGGTCATTAATATTAGATAAAATAAATTATAAAACAAAAACTTTCAGGAGACAAAGGAAGATATATTCTAATGATAAAGGATCAATCCATCAGGAAGACATATACTTATAAACATATATACACCTAACAATGGAGCCTCAAAGTATGTGAAGCAAAAGCTGACATAATTATAAAGTAGGCAATTTAACAATAATATTTAAAGATTTTAACACCCTACTGACAAAGATGAAAAAAACAGACAAGAGATCAATAAGGAAATAAAAGATACTATAGCACCATAAATCAACTAGACCTAAAGACATCTGTGAAATAATCCAAAAACAGCAGAATATACACTTTTCTCCTATGCATTGGAACATTATTCAAGTATATGACATGTTAAGCCATAAAACAAACCAAAGTAAGTTATAAAGATTGAAATAATACAAAGTATATTCTCTGAAAACATGAAATAAAATTAGAAATCAAGAAAAAAAAAGAAAATTAGGGACCTTTTCAAATATGTGGAAATTAACATACTCCTAAATAACTAATAGGTCAAAGAATAAATCATAAATAAATTTAGAAAATTTGAGGTAAAGGAAAGGGATATAAAACATACTAAAATGTACTAGATGAAACTAAAGCAGTGCAGAAAGGGAAATTTAGTGCTACAAACTCATTTATTAAAAAAGAAGAAATATGTCAAATAATTAAGCTATCTGTTCACCTTAAGAAAATGGAAAAAAGAAGAGCAAATTAAACTCAAAGGAAGTATAAGGCAAGGAGTAATAAAGGTTAGAGAACAGAAAAACAGAAGACAAATCAACAAAACTAAAAGTTGGTTATTTGAAAGGATTGAAAATTTTAACAATTAGCTAGAATAAACAGAACAATGAGAAAGAGAAGATTCATATTGGAAATTAAAGAGACACCACTACCAACATTACAGAATTAAAAATTATTATAAAGAATCTATGGATAATTGTATGCCAACAAACTTTATAACGCACATCAAAAAGGACATATTCCTAAAAGGACCCAACAAAATTAACTCAAGAAGAAATAGAAAATATGAGTAGACCTATAAAAAGTAAATAGATTGAATTAATAATTTTCAAACTTCCTACAAAGAATAGCCTAGGTCCAAATAACTTCATTAGAGTAATTAATACCAATCATTCACAAACTCTTCAAATTAAAAAAGAAAAGGGAACACTTCCTAACTCATTCTATGAGGCCAGTATTATGCTAATATCACAAGAAAAGGAAACCAGAGACCAATACCTGTTATGAATATGGATGCAAAAATAGTCAATAAAATGCTAAAAAACTTAAGTAAGCAACCTACATAAGAAGAATATCACACCAAGTACACATTTTCCCACCAGTACAAGGTAGGTTCAACATTCAAAAAATTAGTCAAGGTAATACATCTAATTAATAAAATAAAGGGCAAATAAGTAAATGGTCATTTCAGTAGATGCAAAAAAAAAAAGGCATTTGATAAAGTCCAATACACTTTCATGTTAAAACACTCAACAAACTTGAAGTAGAAGGGGACTCCCTCCATCTCCCAAAAAGAATCTACCAAAATTCCACAGGTTTTTATCCTTAATGATAAAAGGTTGGATATTCTCCCACAAATATCAGACAAAGGCAAAAATAACCACTATCACCATTCCCATTATACCATTTCCAGGAGGTTCTAGCCATGGAAATTGGTTAGAAATAAAAGGAATTCAGATTGGAAGGGTAAATTAAAATGATCATTCTCTGCAAATGACATGATATTGCACATAGAAAGTCCTAAAGAATCCACACACACTCAAAAACTATAGAATTTATAAGTGAGTTCATTATTATTTGCAGGATAGAAGCTCAATATGCAAATTTCAACATTTTTACATACTACAATTAAAATTCCAAAAATGAAATTAGGAAAAAAATCTATAATAACACGTATTTGCAAAAATTGTTTCTAAAATTAATATGGAAAGGCAAGAAGCCCAGAATAGCCAAAAGACTTTTTAAAAAGAAGAACAAATTTGGAGTGCCCATACATCCCGATTTCCAACTATACTACAAAGCTATAGTAATCAAAACTGGTTTTTGAGGGCATCTGTCAATGGAATACAACTGAAACTCCAGAAATAAAATCTTACATTTATGGTTAATTAAGTTTTAGCAAAGCTTTTTAAGACAATTTGTTGTGGTAAAATAGTCTTTTCAATAAATGGTGTTACAGTAACTGGATCCACATGCAAAAAAAAAAAAATAATTCAGACCCCTACTCCACATAATAAACACAAATTTTGATATTAAGGTGGATCAGAAACATAAATGTAAGAACGAAAGCAATAAAACTATTAGAAAAAAACATAGGAGTAAATTTTTATGACCTTGAATTGAGCAAAGCCCTCCTAGATAAATATCTAAAGCAGAAGTAACAACAACAGAAACAGATAAACTGGACATCACTAAAATTAAAAGCTGTTAGCTTTAAAGACACTCAAGAAAGTGAAAGACAACACATAATAAAAAAACTTTTATAAATCACATATATACAAGGAATTGTATACCTGCAACATAAAAAATTTTTTACAACTCTATAATGAAAAAAGAAACAATTAAAATAGAAAAATGATTTGAAAAGATAATTCTCCAAAGAAGATATATAGATGTTCAATAGATACATGCAAAAATGATCAACACTACTAGCCATCAGGGAAATGCAAATAAAAACCACAATGAGAGACTACTCTACACACACTAGAATTGCTAAAATCAAAAGAGACAACAAATACTTGTAAGAATGCAGAGAATTTAGAACCTCTTAAATTTGGGTGGGATTATATAATAGTGCATTCACTTTGGAAAACAGTTTGGCAGTCCCTCAAATTGTTAAACATAGAGTTAGTTACCATATGATCCAGAAATTTCACTTCTAAGTATATACCAAAGAGAAATGAAACCATATGTCTGCATGAAAACCTGTATGTGAACATTCATAGTAGCATTATTCATAATAACCAGTTAAAAACAACCCAAATGCCCATCATCTGATGAATGAATAAATAAAATATTGTATATCCACACAATGGAATGTAATTTAGCAAAAAAATGGAGTACTATACACACTACAACATGGATAAATCTTGAAAACATTGTGCTAAGTGGAAGAAGTCAATTACATAAAACCACATATTATATTATTCCATTTATACTGAATGTTCAGAATGAGCAATCCATAGAAAGAGTCCCGTGATGTGTTTAGGTGGAGAGAAGAAGGTGACTGCTAACGGGTACAGAGCTTTTTGGATGGCAATAAAATACATTCCAAAATTTGATAATGGTGATAGTTGTGTAGTTAATATATTAAAATATATTGAAAGTGTAAATTTTAGGGGTATCTGGCTTAGTTGGTGGAGCATGTGACTCTTTATCTCGGGATTGTGGGTTTGAGCCCCATGTTGGTTGTAGAGATTACTTAAAAATAAAATCTTTTTTTAAAAAAGTATAAATTTGCGGGGGAGGAGCAAGATGGTGGAGGAGTAGAAGACCTAAATTTCATCTGGTCCCAGGAATTCAGCTAGATAGCTATCAAACTATTCTGAACACCTACAAACTCAACAGGAGATTGAAGAAAAGAATAGCAGCAATTCTATGAACAGAAAAGCGACCACTTTCTGGACGGTAGGACAGTGGAGAAGTGAATCCGAAGCGATATTTGGGAAGATAGACCAAGGGGTGGAGGGACCCTCCGTCACCCAGCTACCAGCAAGTGATAGAGCAGCAGAGAACAAAATTGGAACTTTTAGAAGTCTGCTCTGCTGAGGGACATTGCTCCAGTGGCTAAGCAGGGGGTGGAACCCCCATGGGACAGTATGGTCTCAGGACCCTCGGGGTCACAGAAAGACCAGGAGTGCCTGAATGTGGCAGAGCTCCCAGGTGTCAGAGCAGGGAAGCCAGCTGCAAAGATGGAGTCGAAGAGTGGGCTCTCAGCTGGAGGCTGCCATAAACCATGATCCGCGGCACAGTCAGGCCACTATTCTTCCAGCAAGGACCTAACAAGCAGCAGAACCAGGGAGACCCCCCTTCCTCCCCAAGGAGGAGTGGCATGGGAGTGCACCACAGGAATCTGCTGGGGTTTGGAGATTCCAAACGGGGTGGTGTGCCAGAGATAGAAACACTTGGTCACAGGCTGGGTGAGCATGGCATGCCACCGGAGACCAGGGAGAGAGGAGTGATTGACTGCTTTTCTCTGATGGCTCACTGAGGAGTGGGGCCCTGAGTTCATGGCTCCTCCAGGGCCAGAGATTGGGAGGCCGCCATTTTCATTCTTGTCCTCCAAAGCTGCAGGGAAAGCTTTCAGGCAACAAAAGCTACTGAGAGCAAACCCGAACAGATTACTTAGCCTGGCCCCTGGCAATTCCACCTCGGGCAAAGACATTTGAGAATCACTGCAACAGTCCCCTCCCCCAGAAGACCAACGAGAACAGCCAGCCAAGACCCAGTTTACCAATCAATGAGAACTGCAAAACTCTAGCCCTAGGGGAATACAGAACATAGAATTCATGGCTTTTTTCCCAAGATGCTTTAGTCTTTCAAAATTAATTTTTTAAATTTTTTTTATTTTTTTCTAATTCTTTTTTTTTAATTTTTATTCTTTCCTTTTTCAACCAATATCTTATCAATTCCTTTTTAAAAATCTTTTTTCATTTTCATTTTTACAGTCATATTCTATTCCTTCATTGTATTTAACCTTATTTTTTGTGTATATATAAGTTTTTCTTTCTTTAAAATTTTGGGATACAGTTTCTTCTAACAGAACAAAATATACCCTAAATCTAGTGTATGGTTTTGTTCTAGTCTCCTGTCTGATCAAATTCTCTCCACTTTTTTTTAATTTTTCTTCTTTCCTTTTTCAACCAACTTATCAATTCTTTTAAAAAATATTTAATTTTCATCTTTACAGTCATATTCCATCCCATTGTATTTATTCCATCCATCATTGTATTTACCCTTATTTTTGTATATATATATATATATATATATATATATATATAGGTTTTTCTTTCTTCAAAATTTTGGGAGGCAGTTTCTCTGACAGACCAAAATACACCCAAAATCTAGTGTGTGGATCTGCTCTCTTCACCAGCCTGATCATATTCTTTTTTTTTCTTTCTTTTTCCCCAGGTTTGGGTCTCTTCTGATTTGTTTAGTGTATATTTTTCTGGGGTCGTTATTACTCTTTTAGCATTTTGTTCTCTCATTCATCTATTCTTCCCTGGACAAAATGACAAGATGGAAAAACTCACCTCAAAAAAAAAAAAAAAAAAGAACAAGAGGCAGTACCGACTGCCAGGGACATAAACAATACAGACATTAGTAAGATGTCAGAACTAGAGTTCAGAATGATGATTATAAAGATACTAGCTGGGTTTCAAAAAGGCATAGAAGATGCTAGAGAATCCCTTTCTGGAGAAATGAACTAAAATCTAACCAAATCAAAATAAAAAATTATTTTTATTTTTTGCCCCTATTAATGAGGTGCAATAAAAAATAGAGGCTCTAACTGCTAGGATAAATGAAGCAGAAGAGAGAATTAGTGATATAGAAGACCAAACGATGGAGAATAAGGAAGCTGAGAAAAAGAGAGATAAACAACTACTGGATCACGAGAGGAGAATTCGAGAGGTAAGTGATACCGTAAGATGAAACAATATTAGAATAATTGGGATCCCAGAAGAAGAAGAACGAGAGAGAGGGGCAGAAGGTATATTAGGGCAAATTATAGCAGAGAACTTCCCTATGTGGGGAAGGAAACAGGCATCAAAATCCAGGGGGCACATAGAACCCCTCTCAAAATCAATAAAAATAGGTCAATACCCCGATATCTAATAGTAAACCTTACAAGTCTCAGAGACAAAGAGAAAATCCTGAAAGCAGCTCAAGACAAGAGGTCTGTAACCTACAAAGGCAGAAATATTAGATTGGCAGCAGACCTATCCACAGAGACCTGGCAGGCCAGAAAGGACTGGCATGATATATTCAGGGCACTAAATGAGAAAAATATGCAGCCAAGAATACTATCTCTAGCTAGGCTGTCACTGAAAATAGAAGGAGAGATAAAAAGCTTCGAAGAAAGAGGCACCTCAGTGGCTCAGTCATTAAGCGTCTGCCTTTGGCTCAGGTCATGATCCCAGGGTCCTGGGATCAAGCCCCACATCAGGCTCCCTGCTCAGCGGGAAGCCCGCTTCTTCCCTCTTCCATACCCCCTGCTTGTGTTCCCTCTCTCGCTGCATCTGTCAAATAAATAAAATCTTAAAAAAAAAAAAAAGCTTCTAGGACAAACAAAAAGTAAAAGAAATTGCGAACATGAAACCAGCCCTACAAGAAATATTGAAAGGGGTCTTCTAAGCAAAGAGAGAGCCTAAAAGAAACATAGACCAGACAGGAACAGAGACAATATACAGTAACAGTCACCCTATAGGCAATACAATGGCACTAAATTCATATCTTTCAATAGTTACCCTGATGTAAGTGGGCTAAAAGCCCCAATCAAAAGACACAGGGTATCAGACTGGATAAAAAAACAAGAGCCATCGATATGCTGTCTGCAAGAGACCCAACTTAGACCCAAAGACACCTCCAAACTTAAAGTGAGGGGGTGGAAAACTATTTACCATGCTAATGGACATCAAAAGAAACCTGGGGTAGCATTCCTTATATCAGACAAATTAGATTTTAAACCAAAGACTATAATAAGAGATGAGGAAGGACAGTATATCATACATAAAGGGTCTATCCAACAAGATCTAAAAATTTTAAATATCTGTGCCCCTAACATAGGAGCAGCCAATTATATAAGCCAATTAATAACAAAAGCAAAGAAACACATTGACAATAATATAATAATAGTAGGGGACTTTAACACCCCCCTCATTGCAATGGACAGCTCATCTAAGCAAAAGATCAACAAGGAAATAAAGACTTTAAATGACACACTGGACCAAATGGACTTCACAGATAGATTCAAAACATTCCATCCCAAAGCAACAGAATACATTTTTCTCTCATACCCATGGAACATTCTCCAGAATAGACCACATCCTGGGTCACAAATCAGGTCTCAACCAGAACGAAAAGTTTGGGATCATTCCCTGCATATTTTCAAAACACAATGCTTTGAAACTAGAACTCAATCACAAGAGGAAAGTCGGAAAGAACTCAAATACATGGAGGCTAAAGAGCATCCTACTAAAGAATGAATGGGTCAACCAGGAAATTAAAGAAGAATTAAAAAAATTCATGGAAACAAATGAAAATGAAAACACAACATTTCAAAATCTTTGGGATGCAGCAGAGGCAGTCCTAAGAGGAATATATATAGCAATACAAGCCTTTCTCAAGAAACAAGAAAGGTCTCAAATACACAACCTAACCCTACACCTAAAGGAGCTGGAGAAAGAACAGCAAATAAAGCCTAAACCCAACAGGAGAAGAGAAATAATAAAGATCAGAGCAGAAATCAATGAAATAGAAACCAAAAGAACAGTAGAACAGATCAATGAAACTAGGAGTTGGTTCTTTGAAAGAATTAATAAGATTGATAAACCCCTGGCCAGATTTAACAAAAAGAAAAGAGAAACGACCTAAATAAATACAATCATGAATGAGAGAGGAGAGATCACAACCAACACCAAAGAAATACAAACCATTATAAGAACATATTAAGAACAACTGTATGCCAGCAAATTAGACAATCTGGATGAAATAGATGTATTACTAGAGGTGTATAAACTACCAAAACTGAACCAGAAGAAATAGAAAACCTGAACAGACCCATAACCATTAAGGAAATTGAAGCAGTAATTAAAAATCTCCCAACAAAGAGGAGCCCAGGGCCAGATGGCTTCCCAGGGGAATTCTACCAAACATTTAAAGAAGAATTAATACTTATTCTTCTGAAACTGTTCCTAAAAATAGAAATAGAAGGAAAACTTCCAAACTCATTATATGATGCCAGCATTACCTTGATCCCAAAGCCAGACAAAGACCCCATCAAAAAGGAGAATTATAGACCAATATCCCTGATGAAGATGGATGCAGAAATTCTCACCAAAATAGTAGCCAATAGGATCCAACAGTATATCAAAAGGATTATTCACCATGACCAAGTGGGATTTATTCTTGGGCTGCAAGGTGTTCAACATTTCCAAATCAATCAATGTGACACAATACATTAATAAAAGAAAGAACAAGAACCATACGATCCTCTCAATAGATGCAGAAAAAGCATTTGACAAAGTACAGCATTCCTTCTTGATTAAAACTTTTCACAGTGTAGGGATAGAGGGAACATACCTCAATATCATAAAAGCCATCTATGAAAAACCCAGAGCAAGTATCATTCTCAATGGGGAAAAACTGAGAGCTTTCCCCCTAAGGTCAGGAATGTGGCAGGGATGTCCACTATCACCACTGCTATTCAACATACTACTAGAAGTCCTAGCCTCAGCAATCAGACAACAAAAAGAAATAAAAGGCATTGAATTGGCAAAGAAGAAGTCAAACTCTCACTCTGCAGATGATATCATATTTTATGTGGAAAACCCAAAGATTCTACCCCAAAACTGCCAGAACTCATACAGAAATTCAGAAAAGTGGCAGGATATAAAATCAATGCACAGAAATCAGTTGCATTTCTATACACCAACAACAAGACAGAAGAAAGAGAAATTAAGGAGTCAATTCCATTTACAATTGCACCCAAAACCATAAGATACCTAGGAATAAATCTAACCAAAGAGGCAAAGAATCTGTACTCATAAAACTATAGAATACTCATGAAATAAATTGAGGAAGACACAAGGAAATGGAAAAAACGTTCCATGCTCATGGATTGGAAGAACAAATACTGTGAAAATGTCTATGCTACCTAGAGCAATCTACACATTTAATGTAATCCCTATCAAAATACCATCCACTTTTTTCAAAGAAATGGAACGAATAATCCTAAAATCTGTATGAAACCAGAAAAGACCCCGAATAGCCAAAGGAATGTTGAAAAAGAAAAGCAAAGCTGGTGGCATCACAATTCCAGACTTCAAGCTGTATTACAAAGCTTTAATCATCAGGACAGTATGGTACTGGCACAAAAACAGACACATAGATCAATGGAACAGAATAGAGAGCCCAGAAATGGACCCTCAACTCTATGGTCAACTAATCTTCAACAAAGCAGGAAAGAATGTCCAGTGGAAAAAAGACAGTCTCTTCAACAAATGGTGTTGGGAAAATTGGACAGCCACATGCAGAAGAATGAAACTGGACCATTTCCTTACATCACACACAAAAATAGACTCAAAATGGATGAAAGACCTATATGTGAGACAGGAATCAATCAAAATCCTTGAGGAGGACACAGGCAGCAACCTCTTCAACCTCAGCTGCAGCAACTTCTTCCTAGAAACATTGCCAAAGGCAAGGGAATCAAGGGCAAAAAAGAACTATGGGCGTTTCATTAAGCTAAAAAGCTTTTGCACAGCAAAGGACTCAGTCAACAAAACCAATAGACAACCAACAGAATGGAAGAAGATATTTGCAAATGACATATCAGTAAAGGGCTAGTATCGAAAATCTATAAAGAATTTATCGAACTCAACACCCAGAGAACAAATAATCCAATCAAGAAATGGGCAGAAGACATGAACAGACATTTTTCCAAAGAAGACATCCAAATGGCCAACAGACACATGAAAAAGTGCTCAACATCACTCTGGCATCAGGGAAATCCAAATCAAAAGCTCAATGAGGTACCACCACACACCAGTCAGAATGGCTAAAATTAACAAATCAGGAAATGACAGATGTTGGCAAGGATGTGGAGGAAGGGGAACCCTCCTACACTGTTGGTGGGAATGCAAGCTGATGCAGCCACTCTGGAAAACAGTATGGAGCTTCCTCAAACAGTTGAAAATGGAGCTTCCCTACGACCCAGCAATTGCACTACGGGGTATTTACCCCAAAGATACAAATGTAGTGATCCGAAGGGGCACATGCACCCCAATGTTTATAGCAGCAATGTCCACAATAGGCAAACTATTGAAAGAGCCTAGATGTCTATCAACAGATGAATGGATAAAGAAGATGTGGTGTATATATGCAATGGAATATTATGAAGCCATCAAAAACACTGAAATCTTGCCATTTGCAACAATGTGAATGGAACTAGAGGGTATTATGCTAAGCAAAATAAGTCAATCAGAGAAAGAATTATCATATGATCTCACTGATATGAGGATTTGAGAAACAAGACAGAGGATCATAGTGGAATGGAGGGAAAAATGAAACAAGACGAAACCAGAGAGGGAAACAAACAACAAGAGACTCTTAATCTCAGGAAACAAACTGAGGGTTGCTGGAGTGGAGGGGGGTGGGAGGGATAGGGTGATAGACATTGGGAATGGTATGTGCTATGGTGAGCACTGTGAATTGTGTAAGACTGATGAATCACGGACCTATAGCCCTGAAACAAATAAAATATTATATGTTAATAAAAAAGTGTAAATTTTATAGTATGTGAATTTCATCTCAATAAAGCTGTTATTAAGCTCCCCCCCCACATTGAGATACCACTAATTAAAAATTGGAATGTCCATATTTAAAAATAATCTTTTTTTTTTCCAGTTACTGTGGCGCGAAGAACAATGAGCAGCAAAGTCTCCCGTGACACCCTGTACGAGGCGGTGCGGGAAGTCCTGCACGGGAACCAGCGCAAGCGCCGGAAGTTTTTGGAGACGGTGGAGCTGCAGATCAGTCTGAAGAACTATGACCCTCAGAAGGACAAACGCTTCTCGGGCACCGTCAGGCTTAAGTCCACTCCCCGCCCCAAGTTCTCCGTATGTGTTTTGGGGGATCAGCAGCACTGTGATGAGTCCAAGGCAGTGAATATGGATATTGAGGCGCTGAAGAAACTCAACAAGAATAAGAAATTAGTCAAGAAGTTGGCCAAGAAGTATGATGCCTTTTTGGCTTCAGAATCTCTTATCAAGCAGATCCCACGAATCCTGGGCCCAGGCCTGAATAAGGCTGGCAAGTTCCCTTCCTTGCTGACCCACAATGAAAACATGGTGGCCAAAGTGGATGAAGTGAAGTCCACCATCAAATTCCAGATGAAGAAGGTTCTGTGTCTGGCAGTGGCTGTTGGCCATGTGAAGATGACAGATGACGAGCTTGTGTACAACATCCACTTAGCGGTCAATTTCCTGGTGTCCTTGCTCAAGAAGAATTGGCAGAACGTCCGGGCTTTATACATCAAGAGCACCATGGGCAAGCCCCAGCGCCTGTACTAAGGCACAGTTCAATAAATCCTAGTGCTACCCTTAAAAAAAAAAATAATCTTGACAACAGCAGGTTTGGGGAATTTATAGAGAAACTGGAAACCTAAAGTACTGATGGTGGGAATGTAAAAGTTTTAACCACTTTGAAAACAATTTGGTAGGTGTGGTTCCTTAATATGTAAACTTGACCATAAGAGACTGCAATTGCACTCCTAGATTTCTAATCCAGGGGCCATGAATATATATCTACACAAAGGCAAAGGCATTTATGTGAATGTTCATAGCATGATGTTCTAGTAGCAAAACTCAGCAGTCAAGTGGGTATTAACTGTGAGTAGATAAACAAAATGTTGCATAGCTATGCAAAGGCATACTATTTAGCAATAAAAAGGAACAAAATATAGCTACATGGTCTAACATGGATAAACCTCAAAAACCTTATGCTGAATTAAATAAGCCAGACACAAAAGACTTATTATATTTATATGGAATTTCCTGGAAAGACTAAACCTATGGAGACAGAAGGAGACTAGTAGTTGGCTGGAGCTGAACGTGAGAGTAGATACTGAAAATAGACACAAGGGATGAAAATGTTCTAAATGTTCTAAAACTAGATAATGGTTTTGGTTACATAGCTTTATAAATTTACTAAAGATACTGAATTATATGTTTATGACTTGTAAATTATACTTTGATAAAGCTTTAAAAAGAGAAAATTGTTCATGCCATTTTTATCTCTTTAAAATTTAGTCACCTAGGGCATATTATCTTCCAATCTCTTATAATTTCTTAGCCTATTTCATAAATTGCTGCCTCTAGGTCCAAGTCAGGTACACAGAAAAGGCTACTGATGTATAAGATTTTCATTCTAATGTATGGAACAATTAAAATCACAAAAGTAGCCTCTATTTCTAATAGAACTATAATTAAGAATCTTATCTACAATAGTATCAAAATAGAAAAAAGCTAATTGGTACTTTTGTATAATGTACTACTCAAGATTGTTATTCATATGAATAAGTGCTTTCTTTGTAATTTGGGTTATTTTAAACCTTATGAAACAGCCCTGAGTTTGTAAAATTATGCTTAAGTTGAGGATGAAGAAAGTTTGTCACATAAATGTTATTAGTCATGTAAACTTCAAAGGATTGTTGAAGTTAGTGACGGAAAACATTCCTGTTTCAACATTTTCACAGAGCATAAGAAAATGAATCAGAAAGATCAATCCTGGTCTATTTTTCATGTATGTTCCCTATTCTTGCCCTTGAAAGGAGGAGAAGCTAACTAATCAGGACTTTGGTGACAGCTTAACATCTATTAGGACTTGTTTTCCTTGTTTGGCATCATTGCGTCAACATAGCTAACCCAGTTTCAACACTCAACGCTCATTTAAATCTGTTGCCAAAAAGGAATCACCACATTTCTGTATTTCACTATCCAGTCCTAGTATTTAAGATGCATTTGGGTGAGTGCAGGAGACTTTGCCATATATCTGTGTGTGTCATCAATTTACTGCCTCTCAGCTCTAAATATATAAACATATGTGCTTTCCCATAATTTGCAATTACTTTAAGCACATTATTAAGCTATCTCAGTAGAGGGCACTAGAGGGATATTGTGAAAGAAAGGGTGACCCATAGGTTTCTTGCTACTGCCTGTGGAGTTACTGGTGTAGAGGTAAGAGTATCAGGTGGAGCTCTGCCCAAGCCTTGTGGCCTGAAAGCATGGTTGCTTGGTGACACTGCAGTCCAATGTGGCCTAGTAATCACTTTCGTGTGGTCCTCTCGACTCAGAAACCAATGTTCCAAAGGTCTCCTACCCACACTGGCACCCTAATTCCTTCTCATGTTGCTGAACTGCTTGCCTGTGGTCCAGAGGTTTCCCTCCAACCACCCACCCCTTCTTGCTGCCTACACCATCGGTAGCAGCTTAGGAACTGCACCTCTCCTGCTCTTTGGAGGGTTGCTTGCTTCTTGCTCACTGGCTTCAGACCAAGTTCTGGTCTAGGTAAATCAGTAAATATATCTGATATCCAGTGGGCACAACTACACTTTCTCCAACAAAATTTGGACCCCAGCCTTCTGGAATATGGGGGGGTCCCCTTTCAAGTCTGTCCATTCTTGGGTATTCTCCCTCAGCTCTGAGGTACCAGATACAATTTCCTCATGTCAAGTGTCCCCTGCTTAAGTGTGTGTGTGGTTTCCACATTTTGACTTCCACATCTAACACAGCTTAATTAGTATAGCTGGTTGTGTACTTTGGGATTTTTTTTTTCTTTTTCTTTCCTGCTGAGATCAGCACCATTGATCACTTTCTAATGTTAAAATATGAGAATATTTAAATTATTGCTTAAATAAAAGTGAAAAGAAATTCCGGGCAAAGGTGTAGAAGAAAATGATGAATGGTTATCTGGTTGTGGCATAAAGGGATATTTTTCACAACTTTTTTTTTGCAGTAAAATATACTTAACACAAAATTTTCCACATTAACTATTTTCAAGTACAATTCTCACCATTAAGTTCATTTATAATGTTGTATAACCATACTATAACGTATAATCAAACATATATATTTTTGAAAATTTTCATCATCCCAAATAGAAATTCTATATTCATTAAGCAGTAACACCCCATTCCCCCTGACTCTCAGCCTCTAGTAACTTCTATCCTACCTTCTGTCTCTATGATATTGTCTGTTCTAGATACCTAGTATAAATAGTTTCAGACAATATTTGTGTTTTTGTGTCTGGTTTATTTCATTTAGCATGTTTTCAGGGTTCTCCCTATTATAATATATATCAGAACTTCATTTCATTTTAGGGCTGAATAATATTCCATTGTGTGTGTGTGTGTGTGTGTGTGTGTGCATACACAGTAGCTGTATTTTAAAATCCATTTTTAATATCCATTTTTTTGATTTTAGTATTGATGGAGATTTGGTTAATTTCCACCTTTTTGGCTGTTTTGAAAAATGCTGCTAGGAACACAGGAGTGCAAGTTTGTATTCCTGTTTACAATTCTTTTGACTATATAAGTAACTTAGAAGAGAAATGTTTTTATAATACTGTAATTCTGTGTATGTTTTTGGGAAGTGGCCAAACTGTTTTCCACAATGGCCCTACTATTTTACAGTCCCACCAGCAATGCATGAGAGTCCCATTTCTTCACATCCTCAACACTTTCATTTTCCAGTTTAATTGTTTAATAGCTATCCTAATAGGTGGAAAGTGATACCAGTATGATTTTGATTTGCATTTCCCTTATTAATGATGTCATTGGAATTTTTATAGAGATTGCATTGTAATTGTAGATTGTTTTGGATAGTATTGAAATCTTAACATTATTAAGTCTTCTAATCCATGAAATGGGATGCCTTTCCATTTAATTATGGTGTTTAAAATTTCTATTAGCAATGTCTTAAAGTTTTCAATCTATGAGCCTTTTACCTCCTTGGCAAAATCCCAAATGAGGAAACCAAATCAGGTGTTTACACTCCCTCAGGGAATTTCCAGACTAAACAAAATGCACAACCCTAAATTCTTGGAGGACAAGGTCCTTATGCCCACCCTGGCATCAGCCACCTCCTCCAGAAATGTGGGCTTCTATTGCCACAGAAGGCTAACGAATAGGTTATGGTAGCTGGTTTATGAACACCACTCTCTTACCAAAGGATATCAGTCTTCCTTTCATTAAGCACTTCCCTGATTATTCTAAGTGTTCAATCAGGTTCTAGAGTTCCAAAGTAGTTGCTTTCAATTGATCTTTCCAGCTAAATGGAAATAGGAATTTAGAGCTTCCTATTCTGTGATGTTTTTGTTTTGTTTTGTTTTTGTCTTATCTGTTGGGTTTTCTTTTTTTTTTTTTAATGCTTCCGATTGGTTAGAATCTGAAGTGAAGGGCTTTTGAGCAGGTGCAGTCAATTTGTTTTTTTTTTCTTCTTCTTAAAATTAATCTCATTAAGGACTGCAACCTGGTATCTGAACCATGAAATCAGATAAAGTCAGTGTAATTAAGGACTTCAGTGTTGGCTATGCACAGCACAACTCTAGAAGGTGCTCTTTATGTCATAGTCATTGAGACAATCTTGGAATTTAACAGATAATTTTTTCCAGCAGATAGCTACAAAATATCTTGAGGAATAACTATTGCCCTTTCCTTAATTTGTGTGGAATAAGCAAGATGCTGCCCAATGGAAAAAGTTTAGTCTAATGATTTTATTAGTCAGTGACAGGCAATGATTGGACAACTTGCCCAAATTGTGTTTCTTTTCCCTGTGAGCAACTGCATCCCAGACTAAGCATGGAAAAGTGGTAGTAAAACTTGCCCTCAGTCCACACGTTTATAAGACCCAACTGTCAATGTGTCTAGGATTTTAATCACAGAATATGATCAATTTTATCACTGAACACATAAAGACAGTGAGAGAAGAGACCATCTTTAAAGGATACATAACATTTCAGGCATTTGGAAAAGAAGTAAATCTCTGGGATTTCATTAGAAATGCAAAGGTTAAGGAGGTTACGAAAAGATATGAGTCTGAGTGACTGTGAGAATCAAGTTTATTCTATGATTCAAAAAGGAATATGCGTTTTAAGGAGATTTTTTTCTTGAATTTAGGATGAAAACAGTCATGAAAAAGGGAAGTGGAAATTAAGCAAACAAACTGATTGTTAGAAAAGGAAAGGAATCTCCTTAGGGGAAAGGTAAAAATCTCAAAGACTAGCTTAGACAAATATAAAAGGGAAAAGAAAATATCCTTGATGGCTATTTTGATGGGTCTCGTGAAGCCAGAAATCTTTTTTTTTTTCCAAACTGGTAAATGAAGATGACTGGAGCCTAAGAGATTAACAAAAAAGAAGAAAGGATGAATCTCAAAGGGTCAGCGGGAATATATTGCCACAAAATTATTTAGAGGTATCCTTTTAACATACTAGAGAGAAAAACAATAAACAATTTTAGGAAACAATGCTTATGCAGTTGAAACCCATATTGAATAAATATAAATGAGAATGGAACCCTAGTATGATCTGGGTACAAGCATTATTTTAAAAACAGGCTGATGCAGTATCTTTTTTTTTTTAAGAGATTTTATTTATTTATTTGAGAGAGAGAGAGAGCACAGAGGGAGAGTGAGAGGGAGAAGCAGACTCCTCGCTGAGCAGAGGGCTCGAGGTGGGGCTCGATCCCAGGACCCCGAGATCATGACCTGAGCTGAAGAAAGACGCTTAACCAACTGAGCCACCCAGGTGCCCCTGATGCAGTATCTTTAAGATGCTATAAAATCATACCCATAGATTTATATAATTAGGTTTCTAAAGGAAACCATAGAGAAGATTCTACACACAAAGCAAGTCATAAATTGAAGAAATTGGGTGTACATTTTGGAAATGTAAGAGAGTAGAACTGCTCTACAAAGATAGGTGATGATCGAAAGAATTTGTCTTAAAATGGATGATTTCAATAGATGAAGAAATTATTATATTCATAAGTATTTATTATTGAAGACTAAACATGGCCATATTTGGAGAATTACTTTAGGAAAGAAAAGGGATTGATGTACTTTGTACTTGCAAACATGTGATGTAGGAGAGAGGTGAAAGAGACTATGTTAAGAAGTTAAAATTATCTTTCCTTTCTTCCTTTCTATCCATCTATCAGGAGCAAAATGGAGTCTCTCATGTCAAGGAGGAGCCTGTGTCAAGCAATAACCCAAATAGTTAAATGTACTGAAGCTATGAGATATCGCCTGGACCAGCATTAGCTGACACCCCAGAACTGATAACAAGCAGAACCAGAGGTCTGTAGGGGCCCAAGACCAATTGAATTCCTTTAAAAAGGGGAGGATTTTTGCAGCAAACTGTCAGACTCTTCAGACCTGACCTCTCCACGTCTGACCACTTAAAAAAAGGCAACTGCTGCGGAAGGTCTGCATGACTGATCTCCAAACAGAACTGAGATCCTTCACTGCTTGAACATTGGAAGCAGTAGGTGCCAAGAACTGACCTGAACCGGACTGAGGCCTTACCTCAACTCTGCGCCCACAGATTGACTTCACGTTTGATTCATTAACTTCCTGCACCCTTCTGTTATCTTGTTTGCTGTGTGGTTTGTCTTTTGTTCTGCTCTGTGTGTCCTGTAAGAAGTCAAGCTTAATCACCTGGTGAAATGTCACTGAATTTGGAATCTTGAACTAGCTTTATAATTGTGATTAACTTTGCCTTATGACTGAATAAAGCTGACACTGTAGACAGACACAACTCAGGTGTGCAACTTCATGGCATGCTCATGACTCTATCTATCTATCTATCTATCATCTATCTATCCATCCATCCATCCATCCATCAATCCATCCATCTATAATCTGTCTATGCAACTGGGTATACCTGAGAGGATAAAAAGAACTGGAGCAGACCAGATTGGGAAAAGGAATACTGTGAGTACACCCTACAGATCAGAAAAAAAATGATTTTGAAGAAATGGACATTTCGGTTGTCATATTACAAGTGTTAGAAAACTCAAAAGTTGGAGAAAGACTAGATTTTGAAGAATGCCACTTGAAAGAGTACACATTGATCCCCAATGTGTCAAGAGTACACATTGATCCCCAATGTGTCCCTGAATATACACGAAACCATCAATAGTTGCTTCAGTTCAAAAATCTTTGGAATGTCTTTACACAACTGAATTAAACATAGAGGCAAGGGCAAAACCATCACAAGGTAAGGATTAAAAAAAATATATGGAATTTACAGTCAGAGGGAGCAATGATACAAAATTAAATGCCTTAGGATATTTCTAAGAGTAGAAAAATGTAGATGAAATAATAGAATGAGATTTTAAAGGAGAAAAATTAAGGAAATGAATTATACTTGAGCCATTGTCTTAATAGATGCAGTTCCCCGTTCAAATAAAAGGTTAAAAGCTGTGTTAGACAAGGGTTTCTACTCAATTCAGGATCAGGTTGCTAAAAAACAGTTTTAAAAAAGAATACTGGTATCAAATGTGCTGAAATATTTTGAGTATATTAATTGAGGAAGGAATAAAATTTTAGCAAAGCCTCCTTAACACGGGTGACAGAATTGTACTTTTAAAAAGTAGTCTCAGATGCTAATGACTCATACAAGAATCTGTATGCCTACAGAATATAAAAACTTATTTCAAATGCTATCCTTTCAGAACATCTATGCCCAGAGGATACTGTTCTTTAGCATTGGGCACTGGAGTACATGCTTCCATCCCTTCATAGGGGAGTTCCTTATATTAAGTTAAAAAATGTTACCAACACTTCACACAACTGACCTTGTGAGCCTTCTGACACTCTTCTTAAAACCAGTTAGACTACAGACTTTGCTTGCATCATAACATGATTAATTCCTATAAACATAATTTAGTTATGAAAACTTCAGAGGATGCAGATCAGCTCATCTTTTCAGAATATCATTTTGTTGTTGTTGTTGTTCTGAAGCTATAGCCATCTGACTGGAGGAAAATAGGAAATGAGAGAAGCCTAGGTGAGATTCAGTTTAATGTTGGAGGCAGTTCACTGGAATAGGCTGAAGGTGCAATTGCTTCTATAAATAAATACATAAATACACATACATAAATTCATATATATATATATATATATATACACACACACACACACACACACACACACACATAAGCAAGCAAATAAATGTCTTAGGAATAAGCTGATATCACTGGACCTGAGCAGATTAAGAAGCTGAAGAAAATTATAAACATCGTTTGTTTTAAACTTTAATTTTTAAGGGGGGGAATATTTTATATTTAAATTATTTTTTTTTAGTAAAGAGCTTAAGCTTTATTGACTTAAATGGGTTCACAGAAGAATTAGTACATTTTATTTATTTTTTAATTTAATTTTATTATGTTATGTTAATCACCATACATCATTAGTCTTTGATGTAGTGTTCCATGATTCACTGTTTGCGTATAACACCCAGTGCTCCATTCAGTACGTGCCCTCTTTAATACCCATCACCAGGTAAACCCATCCCCCCCACCCCCCTCCCCTCTAGAACCCTCAGTTTGTTTCTCAGAGTCCATAGTCTCTCATGGTTCATCTCCCCCCTCTGAAATTCCCCATTCATTTTTCCCTTCCTACTATCTTTTTTTTTTTTTAACATATAATGTATTCTTTGTTTCAGAGGTACAGGTCTGTGATTCAACAGTCTTACACAATTCACAGCGCTCACCATAGCACGTACCCTCCCCAATGTCTATCACCCAGTCACCCCATCCCTCCCACCCCCACCACTCCAGCAACCCTCAGTTTGTTTCCTGAGATTAAGAATTCCTGATATCAGTGAGATCATAAGTTACATGTCTTTCTCTGATTGACTTATTTCACTCAGCATAATACCCTCCAGTTCCATCCAAGTCGTTGCAAATGGCAAGGTATCATTCCTTTTGATGGCTGCATAATATTCCATTGTATATATATACCACATCTTCTTTATCCATTCAGCTGTCGATGGACATCTTGGCTCTTTCCATAGTTTGGCTATTGTGGACATTGCTGCTATAAACATCGGGGTGCATATACCTCTTTGGATCACTACATTTTTATCTTTGGGGTAAATACCCAGTAGTGCAATTGCTACAATTGAGTAATTCATATCCCTCAACTTTGAAAATTATTTTATTACTTGTGTCATATTTAGGATATTATTATGCTATCATTTCAGTTACATAATCACTACTGGTGAGTTACTGAATAACATGGCTGCTATTATGTGAGATGAGAGACAGAAGGCAAGGTTAAATTGTGGTGTGTGACTCAGTTCAGCTTTCTGGAGACAACAGCTGAGTAGTCCTACAGGGATTCTGAAAGATAAATAAGAAGTTGTAGTAGATATAGGGAGAGTAGCCCCACAAAGGTAGGGCAGGACTCTTGGTAGGTTATTTATCTCCCTTGAGAGGGCACACATCCAGTTCCAGGTTGATCTCAGGTTTTGGTTATTAAGCACAGTGTACTGAAAATAATGAGCTAGGGGAGAGTTCGGAGAGAATCTTCATTCACCTTACCAAACATTTCCTTAGCAAGTATTCATTCCTTTGCCCAATCCTCTGGAGGGGTAGGGAATTAAATAGTATTTGATTGGGGCACCTGGGTGGCTCAGTCAGTTAAGTGACTGACTCTTGATTTCAGCTCAGGCCCTGGCCTCAGGGTCAGGAGGTTGAGCCAGGCATGGGGCTCTTGGCTGGGCTTGGAGCCTGCTTAAGATTTTCTTTCCCTTTCCCTCCGCCCCCACCCCCCCCCCTTGTACTCTCACTTCAATCTCTGTCTCTCTGTCTAAAAAAAAAGCATTTGAATAAAAATGTCTATTTCTTCTCAATTCATGTAAAAACACATGAAGTAAGGTGTAGCCCACCTAAGTGGTGATATCAGTGAGAGTCCAAATCCACTGAGCCATGCATGGCATCTGGTTTTTGCATTAAAATCAGGCAATTGTGATCTAATTCTGATTTCTTTTTCTTTTCTTTCTTCTTTTCTTAAACTGTTACTCCTAAAGTAGAGTTTTTATCCCATCCAATTTTGGTTTTCTTGGTGTTAAGAACCCTTCTGAATGCTCCCCTCTTCCCCACTGTGAAGAAGAAAAACCATTCTCAAAATGTTTTGGCGGTAACTAGGGAAATTCAAACCAAGACACAGGAGGCTTACTTTCATTTTCCAAGCTTAAATTACCAATAATACACACACACACACACACACACACACACACACACCCTTAATCTGAATCCATTAGTGAATTTTCATTAATTCAGATGAGAGAAATAGTGAATCTTTGACACCATCAAACCATGAGGTGTTGGCTACATTAAAAACCAAAAATGTATTAAGATGCATTCTACTAAATCTAATATAGTTCATATGAAATTATTAAAGTAAAAATTAAATTACCCAAAGAATATTAATTTTTTGACATCCACAAATTGAAATTTTTAAATAAATTCTCAAAAAATAATGTATGTTGTAAGGAAATATATCCAATAACATTCTTACAATGAGGATATATAATATGCACCAAACTTGAGGATTAATAGTGAGACAAACTCCACACAATCCATATTGACTTCTCTTTGCCACATTTTCTCATAAAATTAGAATTCCTTTCTCAACAAATTCTGCTTTTACCTTGTTTCTCCATTAGTGTATGGTTATTACCTACTGATTCCCAGTGAGATACAATTTGAGCATACAAATGTCTCCCCTAAAAGTGAACATTTAAAAAAACTTGTCAAAATTAGGTAAAACTCATTTTAGAATAAAATAAATTTCATACAGTCAAGAAAGACTTACTGGTATATGTGTCATCTTTAACTAAAAGGGGAAAAATATCTCTAAACAAACCACAGATTTATGTAAAAACTTTAGTGGCACAAAGCAATGCATTATTTCCTAATTGCTATTGCTACTATGATTCTATATTCATTTGCATTAATTCCCAAAGCTTTCTAAATAGAAAAATACACAAGATCTCCATGTTTACTATCTAAAAAATAAAAAAGTTAAAATTAAAATACAAACCATTCTCAATCTCACCACCTAGAACTGTTATTATAATTAATATTTTATATAAATCTGAGATGGGTTTTTTTAATTCAAGTACAATTAACACAGGTGTTATGTTAGTTTCAGGTGTACAATATAACGATTTGACAATTCTATACATTTCTCAGTGTTCATCAAGAAAAGTGTACTCTTAATCTCTCTTAGCCATTTTACCCATCCCTCCATCTACCTCCACTCTGGCAACCATCAGGTTGTTCTCTGTATTTAAGAGTCTGTTTTTTGTCTTTTTCTTTATTTGTTCATTTCTTTTTTTAGCTCTACATAGATGGCCAACAGACACCTGAAAAGATGTTCAACATCACTAATCCTTAGGAAAATGAAAAATTAAAACCACAATGAGACATCACTTTACACCTGTTAGAATAGCTAAAAGCAAAAACATCGAAATAAGTATTGGTGAGGATGTGGAGTAAAGGAAACCCCTCATGCAATGTTGGGGAGAATGCAAATTGGTGCAACCATCATAGGAAACAGCATGGATGTTCCTCAAAAAATTAAAAATAGAATTACCATATGATCCAGTAATTCCTCTACTGGGTATTTATCCAAAGAAGATGAGAACACTAATTCCAAAAGATACAGACAGCCTATGTTTGTTGCAACATTATTTACAATAGCCAAGATACGAAAGCAACCCAACTATCTGTCAATAGATAATTGGATAAAGAAGATGTGATACACACACACACACACACACACACACACACACACACACACACAGGAATATTACTCAGTCATAAATATGAAATCTTTCATTTGTAGCAACATGAATTGACACACAAGGTATAATGCTAAGTGAAATAGAGAAAGACAAATACTATATGGTTTCACTCAACTGTGGAGATGGTTTGGTGTTTTGTTTCGTTTTTTGAGTCTTGAGATCTAGGTAAGCCAGCTTTGGACTTGTTGATGTCTGTGAGTTGCTCTGAAGCACTGTTATAATTCTCATGATCACCTTTGTCTTGATTCCATACACCACATAATACTTTGCTCTAAAATTTCATTTCTATTCCATAATCCACCAATCCATATTTGAAAGTCAGGCCTCCACACAAAAAATAATTCACTAAGAAAATTGTGAGTTCAGTAGCTCTCTCAAAGAATTCGTGCATGCTGCAGAGAGATGAATTATAGAACAGGTAGCTAAAGCTATTTTATATCTTAGCAGTGCAAACTAATTTAACGTCAATATTATGTACTTGCTTTTATTGAAGTTCTTTGGGAGACAAAGAATAATACCAGGCATTTAATAAATGCTAGTTTTGTGTTTTAATTTTTATTTTGGTCATGTTACACCTGGGGGTTCTCCTTCCAGCTGATTCCCCTCTCCCCTAGCCTAAGTGCCTGTCCCACTCTCATATGTTCCCAAATGTTTGTCTGACTTCATATAATTCCTTTTCCATCCAAAATGAAGACTTTACATTGTGAAGAGTTTGGCTCTTCTCTTTTATCCTCTTTGCTTTTTGTCAATTACAAGTCCTCCACATTTCCATCTTCTGCAGTATTAGATTCATCTAAAGATATTTCTCAGTTTTCCTGACTAATAGAAATTTCTGTATCAGTTATTAAAACTTCTTATACTTGTTATTGTGCAGTACATGTAAAAACAGGATCTTACTGTATCTTATTTGTAAACTAGTTTGTTTTAATTTAACCATATCTTTGAATGTTTCCCACAACTATATTACTACAAAATCATAGGACTTACATCCAGCAAGAGGTAAAGACGATCATGAACATGAAGTTTTCTTGAAATCAAGAGTTTTATTTTTGACATCACTAAGTGTTTTATAAAGATAAGAAAAATTTCACCTAAGTGTGTGCTTCATATCTATAACTACCATTACCTAAAAGGTATACAGTTGTTTTAAAATGTATTTATGATCATAAAACAGTATGTAAAAATGTTTTCAGGCCACGACATCTGAAACTAGTCTTTAGTATTGGCTTTGACTTTCACAGGATTGTATGTAGATCCATTTTTTTCATGCTTGTCCTTTTTATACATAAACGAAGGGACTTAAATGGAACTGACATACCTTTCATAATTCTTTCATATGCATTAGTATTCATTAATTACAAACAAGTTGTTTGCATGAATGGCATTGAAAAAAATAAAACACTTCAAAACCACAATGAGATACTACCTCACAGCAGTCAGAATGGCTAAAACTACCAAGTCAGGAAACAACAAATGTTGGCAAGGATTTGGAGAATGGGGAACCTTCTTAACACTGCTGGTGGGAATGGAAGCTGGTTCAGCCACTCTGGAAAACAGTATGGATGTTCCTCAAAAAGTTAAAAAAAACAACAACAGAGCTACCCTATGACCCAGCAATTGCACTACTAGGTATTTACCCAAAGGATACAAACATAGTGATCCAAAGGGCCACCTTACCCTGATGTTTATAGCAGCAATGTCCACAACAGCTATGGAAAGAGCCTAGATGTCCATCAACAGATGAATGGATAAAGAAGATGTGGTATAAATATACAATGGAATATTACTCAGCCATCAAAAAAATGAAATCTTACCATTTACAATGATGTGGATGGAACTAGAGGGTATTATGCTAAGCTAAATAAGTCAGTCAGAGAAAGACAATTACCATATGATATCACTCATATGTGGAATATAAGAAACAAAAGAGGATCATAGGGGAAGGGAAAGAATAATAAAGTAAGATGAAATCACAGAGGAAGACAAACCATAAGAGACTCTTAACTATAGGAAACAAACTGAGGGTTGCTGGAAGGGAGGTGGTTGGGGGGATGGGGTATCTGGGTAATTGAAATTAAGGAGGGCATGTGATCAAATGAGCACTGGGTGTTATATGCAACTGATGAATCCCTGAACTCTCTCTCTGCAACTAACAATACATTATATGTTAATTAATTGAATTTAAATAAAATAAAATTTATAAATAAATAAATAAATAAATAAATAAATAAATAAATAAATAAAACATTTCATTTAGGTTTAGTTCCTTCTGCCTTATTCTTTGCCAAAGCTGCCATTACTTGGAGAAGAGACCAATAACTGCTGTGCAAATCTATTTCCTGTGATAAAATCATGCAGTTTAAAGTATGACAAAGTAAAGTATGATATAATTTTGCTTGAATTCACTTTCTTTGGTTCAGAAAGTTCCAATAATCCATTTTATTTCTATATCAGTCAGGAATACCACTAGTATGGGTTGACTGTCATTATCTTTTTTTTTTTCATGGTTTCTATTTGGATGATAACAGTGAGTATAGATTTATGAAGACAAACAAACAAAAAATGCTAAAAAGGTTAGTGAAAGCAAAGCAATTGTTTTATGCTCATCTCATGACAATTTCAAAGATATCTATGCCCTGTCCCCTACACTTGTAGAAAGTGCTTATGAATATGAAAATAATCTAATTGAAAAATGCATTAGTCTTTCCTAAGTTATTTCATGAGCTAGGATCCTTAGATAAACAGATGTCACTGATCTTCTCCTTAGTTAAAAACAGCCAGTTTCAGCCTCCTTAAAAATAAAGTAAGGTATTGATACCCTGATGAAACTGTACATTTTTTTTTTTTTTGGATGGAACTGGAGGGTGTTATACTGAGCAAAATAAGTCAATCAGAGAAAGACATGTATCATATGACCTCACTGATATGAGGAATTCTTAATCTCAGGAAACAAACTGAGGGTTGCTGGAGTGGTGGGGGGTGGGAGGGATGGGGTGGCTGGGTGAAACTGTACATTTTAAACCCCGTGATATTGCAGACTGGATCTATGTATGCTACCAAAAGCCTTCCAGTGCTGGAGAGAGCTTATTTTCAGAGCTGAACTAGAATTATCTGTAGCATCCTACAAATTGCATTAGAACACGGTAAGTCACAGACAAATTCATTATTCAGTTTCTTAGTTTTAACTATAATCAACTACTTCAAAGTTATTTTCCCTAGAAATATGCTTCATTAAGTTAAAACAAATGCTACTGACATTTTATTTTTATTAAATATCCTTTGGTCAAAGAAAATTTAAACCAGACAAGTTAAACAGGCATGGAAGACTTTAAGACTACCACCATGGGGGAGAGAAAATGAACTCAATTTTACAGAAACAAAATGTGAATGGCTTTTTAGTGCTGTTGTAAGCCAGTGAAAAAGTATTGGAGGATGTTGAGTGGGAACATCAGTGAGGGAAGCTGGTCAATGCAATTGGGCCACCTGTGTTTGCCAACAGGCACTTACCAGGTTAGGTCCCAACTATTCCTCAGAAACAGAGAGAAATGGGCCTATCTTCTTTGATGATTACAACAAAAAAAGATGGCTCCCAAGTCCTTAAGAGAGACCTTCCTGGGTTGTTAAACTGTCAAGAGATTGGGAGAATGTTTACATATCAAAGGGGCAGAGAAAGAATCCAGGATTACAAGTTTTCTAAAATAAATGCTCTAAGAAAAGGGAGGTCAGGGGCTAAAAGTCAAGGAGACAACTGCATAAAGTTTAATCAAGCTAAGGGTACTTTTTGTAAAACCTTCATGGTCATTCCTAGTAATTTAATATGATGTAACCAATGAGGGCAGTGTTAGTTAATAGTCTCATAAATTTCACTTATTTTTTGCATAAGCCACCACTCCATCACTTTTCCATATTCATTTGTCATTCTCATGTATAAGATCACATTTGCAAGTTGGTTCAGTAGGAAGGAAAGTAAATATTGCAGCACTGGAAAACATTAGAGTTACATGCCTCCCAAGAATCACATCTCTAAACAAAGTAGTACTTGGTTTTGATGTTTCTGTAGACTATTTGTGTCCTGTCCCCTCAAATTTTGTATGTTGAAATCCTAATACCCACTGTAATTGTATTTAGAAGTGGGGCTTTTGAGAGAGGATTAGGTAATGAGGGTAGAGCTCTAGTAAATGGGTTCAGTACCCTTAAAAAAGAGTCCAGAGAAATCCCTTGACCTTTCCACTGTGCAAGGACAGCAGCAAAAAGATGGTTGTCTATGAACCAGGAAGCAGGTTCTCACCAGATACTGAATTGGCTGGCACCTTGATCCTGGTTTTCTCAGGCTCCAGAACCAACAGAAATAAATTTCTGTTCTTTATAAGGCATGTGGTCTGTACTATTCATTTATATCAGCCTGAATGAACTAAGACAGAAACTGGTGCCAAGAGATGGGGTGTTGCTGTAACACAAATACCTCAAAAAAAATAAATAAATAAACGTTGCTTTGGAAATAGACAATGGGTAGAGACTGGAGGAGTTTTGAGGCACATGCTAGAAAAAGTTTACATTGCTGTGAATAGACATTCAAAAGTGATTCTGATGAGAATTCAGAAAGAAAAGACAAGAGAAAGCTTTGAACTTCTTAGAGAATATCTAAGTAATTTTCAACAATCTAAGAATATGAACAGTAAAGATCATTCTGATGAGGTATCAGAGATGAGGAACATGATATATCCAGATGGATATAGATATAGATGATATAGATATAAAATGGCAAAGAACTTGGCTCAATTGTGTTTGTGTTCTAGTGTTTTGTGGAAGACAGAACTTGTGGACAATGAAATTTGATACTTAGCTAAAGCCATTTCTAAAAGTGTTGAAAGTATGGATTGACTTTGCCTGTTTATAATAAAGCACACACGCACACACACACACACACACAAACAGCAATGATTTACAGATGTAATTGTTAATCAAAAAGGAAGCAGAACTTAAAGATTTAGAAAATTTTCAGCTTATCTCTATTGCAAAAAATAACACTAAGGATAATAATGCCAAGGATCCTTTGATGAGATTAGTATGGATTCCCTATTTCAACAGAAACCAGAACCCCTATTTCTGTAAGATGATAGAAGAATGGCCCTGAAAGTCACCAAAGTTACCACTCTCATTGCAGGCCCACAGTGCAAGCACCAAGGAAGCAAAGTGATTTCAAAGGGGGTGCTGCTAGTGCTTATGGAATCTCAGTGAGCTTGACTGGGCATTGCCTCACATCACACGCTCCCTATGCTATGGTTTTATGCTCCTTAGCCACTCCAGGTGAGGATCCTGCTGGCCCTGGTGTGACACAAGCCACAGTGACCACTGACCTGGAGGGTGCAAGCAGTAAACATCATCTGCTTCAGTGTGGCACTATTCCTCCACCAAGCAAAGTACATGAGCCCTGTGGGCATGGCTGCTTCCACCCTGGTTTTAAGGCTAGAGCTCCCTGGAACCATAGGTGTGCAACTCAGGCACAGAGCTGCTGACAAATGGGACCACTTCAGAGAAACATCATAGGGACAGGGCCTAGGAATAGAGCCACTGTGGGGGGAGAGCCACCCAAAGCTATGCGTCAGGGCTGCATGGCATGCTGTGGAATATGGACTGCCACCACAGTGTCCAGAAGGTGGAACCTCTGTCCCAGTGGGCTTGGATAGCAGAGCACCAAGACAAAGAGAATTATTCTGGAGCCTTAAAGTTAAATGTTGTTTGCTCCATTAGGTTTTAGACTTAGAGGGAACTGTCACCCCTTTTTCTTCCCTATTTGTCTCTTTTTGAATGGGAATGTCTATCCTGTGTCTGTCACATCATTGTATTTTGAAAGCACAATACTTGTTTGGGTGCACAGTCTCACAAATGGAAAGCAATTTGCTTCAGAATGAATTATGCCTTGAATCTCACCCATATCTGATTTTTATGGTATTTAGATCAGACCTTGGACTTAGACTTTAAAGTTGATACTGGAATGAGTTAAGACTTTTCTCTTGGGATGAAATCAATGTATTTTACATGTAAGAAGGACATTGATTTGGAGGACCAGGGGTGGGATGCTATAGATTAAGTGTTTATATCACTGCAAAATTCATATATTGAAATCCTAATACCCAATATGATATAGTATTTGCAGGTGGAGCCTTCGGGAAGTGATTAGGTCATGAGGGTGGACCTCTCATCAATGGGATTGTGCCTTATAAAAGAGAGTTCAGAGAGTTTCTTTGTCCCTCCGGCCACATGACAGTATAGAGAAAAGATGGCCATCTATGAACCAGGAAGCAAACTCTCAGCAGATACCAACTCTGCTGAATAATCGATCTTGGACTTCCCAGACTCCAGAACTATGAGAAATAAACTTCTATTGTTCATAAGCCACCCAATCTCTGATAATCTGTTATAGCAGCTCAAATGGCCTAAGACAGATGTTGAGATATGCCTTTATTGTGATGATCTGTCATGAGTCATTTACTAATAATAGTTAACGGCACCTATGTTGTACAATATTTATTTTAAAATATAAATTGAAAAAAGTAGAGAAGTTGAGTTGAAAGTTGAGTTGAAAACTTATTTGAAAGTTAAAATGGTTGACAATTGCCAAGGAACCCTTGAAGAAGAATAGGTGCTGATATAGACAATGACATATGAATAGAAACAGTACCATACACACATGGTCACTTGATACATGACAGAGGTGGCACTACAAATCACTGATAAAAAGTGGACTTTTAAATAAAAAGCTTCTCAGAATACTGGATATCCATATATGAAAAGAATTAGATTGTGTCCCTAACTTACACCATATATAATAACCAGTTCCTTGTGCATCAGAGTTCTAATGTGAAGGGCAAAATTATGAATATTTTAGAGGATAATAAAAAATATTTTCATCATTTCAATGTAAGAAATTATTTCTTAAAACAAAATTAATTACTAATTATAAAAAGATTAAAGTATTCAATAGCACTACAAAATCACTCTTCTATAAAGACAATGTAGAAAACAAATGTGTGAGCAAATGTTTGCAACACACATAACCAACAAAAAACTGATAATTAAAATATACTGAAAAGTCCTACATTTAATTAGAAAAAGGAGAGAGAACACACTTAAAAATAGGCAGAAGCCTTAAATGACCACTTCACAAAAGAGGAAATCCAAACAATTAACAAATGAAAAGATATCAACCAATTAGCAAAAGTTCAAATTAAAATCACAAAGTAAATCTATTACACACATATCTAATGCAAAAAAAATTTAAATTCAAATTTTGCTACCATGTAAAGCAAGGAGAACACTCATATACTACTGTAAGTATAGAATGTTATTGCCATTTTTGAAAATGTTTCAAGTCATCTAATAAATTTGTATTCTTGCATATCCTACAACATATCAATTTCAGTCATAAATGTATACCTTAGGTAAATTCTTGTACATTTGCACTAGGATATTTGTACAATAGTTATTGTACAGTTATACAATAGTTATTGTACAGTTATTGTACAATAACTGCATTATTTGGGTTTAAGATTTTATTTATTTTTTTGTGAGAAAGCAGGCACACATGTGTGCACGAGCAGAGGGGCGGGGCAGAAGGACAAGCAGACTCTCCACTGAACAGGGAGCCCAATGTAGGGCTCCATCCTAGGACCCTGAGATCATTACCTGAACTGAAGTCATATGCTTAACCCACTGAGCCATCCAGGGACCCCTATAACTACACTATTTGTTATAGGAAAAGCAGAAGACAATTTATCTCCATCAATAGGAGAATGGACAATCATGCTATTTTATACTATGAAATAATCAGATGCTGCATATCAAAATGATTAAGAGTACAGTACTTCGAGCCATATCAAATAGATTCATATCTGAGCTCCATCAATAATGAACTCAGATTGATATTGCATTAATAATATCTAAAGATAATATGAGTGATATCATTGTTAAAACAATACAATTTAATGAAAGACAGTTATATAATAGCATAAAAAGCTCTAATAAATACAACATAGCAAAGGAAAAGACAAACATTATTATATATGGTATAATTCCATTTGTATAAACTTCAAAGACAAAAACTATATAACGGGGATATATACAATAAATATATAATATAGATATACAGATATATATAATATATAAAATAAATCTAAAACAAATTAAAAACAAAATGTAATCCAAGTGTCAACATAGTGATTACTTTAAGGAGTGGTAGGCAGATGTGATCATAAAAATCAGCATCAGAGTGGCGTGCCTGGGTGGCTCAGTCAGTTAAGTGTCTGACTTCAGCTCGGGTCCTGATCTCTGGGTCCTGGGATTGAGGCCAACATGGAGCTCCCTATGGAGCCCCCCATGGAGCCCCACACCAAGCCCCGCCTCAGGCTCCACCCTCAGCAGGGAGTCCGCTTGTCCCTCTGCCCCTCCCCCTCCCCCTGCTCATGCTATCTCTCTAATAAATAAAATCTTTAACAGAAAAAAAAAATCAGGGTTATTGAAAAGTTTTTAATTTGTGAACTGCATGGTAGGTACATGGTTGTGTTTTTATATTGCACCTTAACCTGTTCATTCAGATTTTATTCACTATTCTACACATATATCTCACAATTAAAAATTCACTAACAAAAATAAATATATAGATAAAATTAACTGGAACAAATGTGAGGTGTTTTTTTTTCTACAATAACAAGATAGAAACTTACCTCCAAAATGCATTCTTGAACGGCAGAGGAAAGAAAGGTCAGCCAGAAATTAGGTATATGTGACATGTAATTAGCTGGGTTCAGATAATGATGGGAAGGAACATCATTTCTGATTTAATTATTGTGTTTTATAGATGTAGTGAATATCGTTATGGTTGCCTTTAGTGAGATGTTTCAGATTAATAATTTGTTTTCCTTTGACAGTAATGGTCTTTCCATAAAGCCTCTATTCTACTTAGCCTGGAAGGTTTGCTTTTAAAGTACAGGTAACATAAAGTATATGCTATGCTCATTATAAAAACATCCATTGTGTGAAGACATCATTTTTAAAAAGAGGACAGCTTGTTTCAATGGGAAGTTTATGTGTGTAATAATTATCTAAATGTTACTACCTTAAGCTCAACTTATGATTGTGAATGTCTTACATAGTAAAACCAAGTACCCAACTGAGTTGGGAACTGAAATTATTTTGAGCCTATAGTTTGGTCATGAACCAGGTGAACTGGCTAGCATTCAGAGACACTTCACCCAGTACTATTCTCAAATCATTCTAATTATGATTTTCTTACCATCCTTGAGTACATCTGGATGGCACCAGACAGATACTTTAAATGTGGCTTTTTGGGGAGCCTGGGTGGCTCAGTCAGTTAAGTGTCATGATCTTGGGATCCTGGGATGTAGCCCTGAATTGGGGTTCCCTGCTCAGTGGGGAGCCTGCTTTTCCTTTTCCCTCTGCCCCTCACCTGACTCGTGCTCTTTCTCTTGCTCTCTCTCTCAAATAGTAAATAAAATCTTTAAATTTGGCTTTTTAATATTTTTTATATTATGTATACTAATATTTTGGTGATTTTTTTCAAATATTGATTTGGATTTAAATTTTGAAATAAAAATCCTATTTTTCAGGGGCTATTACTCCAGAGTTCAGTGTGCTATACAAAAAATACAGTAAAAGCCCTTGGATTCCTACAAAAAGGGAAGGAACGTTTATATTGCTTTAATGTAAGTAGATCCACAAGTTTAAATTTAGTCTATATTCATATGACTGTTACAAGTTATCACTAACACTAACCACAAAACAAATAAATTATTTTTACTTAATATATTCCTAAGTCAATTTGTGATGGTTGAAAGTTTTAGAAGCCAAAGACAAATGCCATATGATTTCACTCATATGTGGAATTTAAGAAACAAAATAGATGAATACGGGGGGGGGGACAAAGAAAGTTTTAGAAGCCCTGAAACAGTGTCTCTCAATATACAAATTGAAATCTTTTTAATTGGTGGTGATTAGAAATAAAAAAAAATTAGAAGTTATAAGCTTATAATATGTTGTTGTGCTGTGATCCTGAAAATTTCTCTGAACCAAATCGGGGTCATGAGTATCAAAGGGAGGAAAGAATGCAATAGGAATTGTTTTCACAGTGTTTTGAGGGATACTGAAGACAGTATAGTTCAAAAATCCTCCTCTTAAGAAAATTAAGCTTCCAATAGGATAAAAATTTGCCCAAGATAGTTTTTAATTAATCTGAATCAGAATATGAGTGTGCTAGCTCCAAAATTACAGGGTTTTTTTGACAACATATTGAAAATTGCATTTATTTTATAAAGATATGTAGTTATTTTCCAGTAGCAACATTTTTTTCCCTTAGCTTCCTTTGCTCTTTTCTTCAGAAGTATTTTTTCTGGAATATAATATGAATTGAAATATCATTTTAATATTATATAAAATGTTATATAAATGAGGCTTGTCACAACCAAAGATTCTATTCTAAACCCAGATTTGATAGCCATACAGAAATATCATGATGACTCACCACCAGTGGCTCTCCAGAAAGAGTAGGAACCTATTTAAAAGTTAATAAAAATTCTTCTCCGTATTCTCATTAGTCTTGGGTGACAGTCTCAATCACAATTCCATACAGACTAAAATAGAATCATGAAAATTTCAAAGGCTGCACAACCAGAGGTAAAATCTGCCAATGCTGACAGCCAAGCCTGTGAGTTTGCAACATTTATTGACTGCCTGCTATGGGACAGGTGTTGAAACCCCATGAGAGTGGTGAATGAAACCAAATCTCCGTCTTACCACCCCCCCCCAAAAAAGAAAAATTTCACAGTCTAGAGAGGGAAAATAATAGCTAGTACCTGTTAAGATCTTATAAGTACCAACTGGCATCATCTAGATCACCTTATTTTATGCTCACTCAATGGTATATATTTTTCTTCCCATTTTACTGATGAAGAAATTGAAGCACAGATCATTTAATTGAATTTTGCTCAAGTCAATATGCAATTCTAATTTTTTTAGCTTATATATTTCCCACAGGCTAAAGATAGTTAAATATAAAATTATAATCAGCTCTGGAGATGTTATTTCCTGTACTTTATATTTGGAAATCATGAGAATTATTTCTTTTTCTCAACAAAAGTATCAACTAACTATACCCAGTTCTCACCTGATTACACACATATTCTCCAGCGAGTGTTTCTCTGGTGCTAATACCTCTCTTCAACTTTTACCAAACCCTAGGTATCGATAACATATGCCTAGACCTGAGTATCACTCATCAGGAAATTTATCATAGATATATTAGACCAAAAGTTAACCTAGAAATGATTAGAACCAATATTTTTCTTTTTGTTTCTTCAGGTGAGGAGACTAAACCTATAAAAATGAAGCACTTGCAGAACATGCAGAGCTGGATAGTTAATGGAAAAGCTTGGGGTAGAGGGACGGGATGAGAAATAAAATCTGAATTCCTGATCTAATCTGGTACTATTTTCCCAAATTTTTTTTGCTTCTTAGCATTGAGATGAACTCTTACACTATTTTCTAAAATAAATATTATAGATTGTAAGTGAAAGTCTGAGTTTTTAGTACTCTATTCCCACCAGTTTATTTTCAGAACATTTAATTTTGAATAGTTATTATTTTTACTTTTATGTCTCATACTCTACTTGCCAGTTTATTAATTCAACAAGTATTTATTGATCATAATGCACATACTGAGGATGTATAGAAATATATTTTTTATGAATAGCTATCTTAAAATTCAGTGCCTTAAATATGCATAGATATCAATTCAACTATCAGTTTAACACAATAGTTCTTATTTTCAAATCCAAGCAACAAAACTTTTAAATAATATAGGCTCTTTAGAGAACAGCAATTTTAAAATTTTGAATACTTAAAATGAGAATTCTATATTAGTAACAATATCCATAGTTATATAGCATATATAGATATTAGCCACAAAAAGTAGCAAACACTTTACAAATATTTTCTAATTTATTCCTCAAATTAAGCTTATTGGATTGGCTTAATATTATTTTCATTTCATAAATGCAGAAACTGAAATTCAGGTAGGTAAATAATTTACACAAGGTCATGTGTAACTTACTAAGATGTAGAAACACAGAACCTCTCATTATCCCTTTGGTTTATTTTCCCACTCTAGTATGTTTACTGACTTAAATATCTGTTGCTAGTAGCTACAACATGGCATACAAACTACTTTCTTTAAAGATATATCATGTGGAAGAATATAAAAGTTTAAATAATTTAAATAATCTAACTCTATCATATGAAGAACATGTATACAAATTCTTTAACAAGCCATTACAACCAGCTGGCTTTTAAATCCAAGCCAAAGGGGAGAAAGAGTAAACTAAGCATATGTCACTCATCTTTGCCAATCAATTCTGCAAGTATTCAAACAAGATCAATTAAAAAGTAGAAATGGAAAAGTGAATATTTCTTTAATGTCTGTATTTAAAGGAGCCCTCAAGCTATGTCATCCAATTTGTCAATTATAACAATTTCTAAGATATAACACTATCTTTACAGCCACAGATCTTCAGAGAAATTACTATAAACTTAAAAAAGATGTTTGATAGAATCTCAATAGATGAAAGATGTTGGAAAAGCCATGGAGAGAACTCCTCAAATTTAGTGGATTTTAGCTTCAGGCTTGAAAAACAATTTAGATCTTCGGGGTTTATTTGTTCTATTAGGGTTGTTAAATGGAGACACGCTAAGCTTTAATAAAACCTTTGGAATTGCACCCATACGACCACCTACAGTGCTTTTATCAAAAAATAATTGCAATTAGAAAAAATGTTTAAAAATCTATTGTTTTCAAATTGATAGTCATGGATTCTGCAAACATTATTCTTCCACTAACGTCCCTAGTTTGGAAGAGACCATGCACAATGGAGAGAATGGGTTCTAAGTAATGGGGTGTGGCACGGTGAAATACAGCAGGTCCAGCTGTAAATTATTCTTGACTTTCACACATGTATTTACTTATTTTGTACAACTGTTTCACTAAGGCAAGACTTGTAGGTAGAATTGGAGTTTTGCCATGGATTGAAAATACTGCTCCAAGGACTACATTATATAAACCTTTTAAAAGCTCCCTCAACTCTGGGGGCACCTGGGTGGCTCAGTTGGTTAAGCAACTGCCTTCGGCTCAGGTCATGGTCCTGGAGTCCCGGGATCGAGTCCCGCATTGGGCTCCCTGCTCGGCGGGGAGTCTGCTTCTCCCTCTGACCCTCTTCCCTCTCGTGCTCTCTATCTCTCATTCTCTCTCTCTCAAATAAATAAATAAAATTAAAAAAAATAAATAAAAGCTCCCTCAATTCTGAAATATCAAGGCTAGTAAATCTATAAAAAAATGGAATGTGATAAATATTGCTACATTGGCAGTCATATCACAATACATATGCTCCAAATGTAGCAAAGTAATACACTGAACACCTTAAACTTATACAATGATAAATGTCAAATTTATTCAATTTTAAAAAAGAACCTAAGAAATAAGCAAACAGCAAGAGAGAGAAAGATAATAATTACAAAAAGTATAGTTTTTCTCTGTGATTCTGAGGGACACATTACTTTCTCTATAGAACAAAAGAAAAAAAAAGAAGAAAAAAAAGAGTAAGAAAAGAAAAATTAGACTAGGACTTATTATGTGTAGGGAAAATGTGCTATTTGTAAAATCAAATCAGAAGTTGAAGAAGAAACTAAAATAATAGTGCTAAATAATTACAAGTATCTATTGTAAGGTAATATGATAAGGTGTGGGAACTTGCCTTTTATTTAATACTCTAGTGAAATGAGAGCTTACATTATCTAACTCAGCAGTTGGCAAAAATTCAGCTCTATTTTAATATTTTCATTTCAGGAATCATAAAAATCATGAAAGTAGTATTCACACAGATACCTGCTGTTAAGATCTTAATAATAGAAAGTGACTCAAAGTTAAAAAATAGATACAATGAATATAATATAAAAATGAATAATTCTATAGCTATACTATTACTGAAATGTCTATATTTAAATAGTGAGCATTTGTTTTTCAAATAGCACTTTTTTAAAATTAAACTATCTCATATAACCTCACTGAAACATGTTCATAAATGTGATAATAAAAGGAACACAGTCTCCAATATACACCCTTACAGAGTATTTGATGAATGCTCTGATTCGTGTGGGATGATTCACTATGGATCCAGAAGTTGTACGTTGAACAAGCAGAATTCAGGAGTCAAATAATCATGCAGTGTCATCTCTTACTCTCCAATTAAATGCATTTCAGTGATTCTGGGTTTTCTACTGATTTGAAAGGAATCTGTGGCAGAATCAGTGTATTTATGTTCCTCTTACAACAATAATCTAATGAAACATTAAGTCTCAAGTCACAGCTTATTTTCAGAAAGAAAACTGTTCAGTATCAATTTTATTTCTATAGAATAGCAACAAAAAATTGGAAAACTCAATTAAATGTATCACTTATAACAGGATCAATAAACATCAAATAACTACTAAATTCATCAAAATTGTGAATGACATATATCCTAAACTAACATTACAGAGAGAAATGTGTGCAGTCCATTTAAATCAGACGTATACCATACACTGATGAAGTCAAGATTAAATAGTTAATTCTCTATAACTTACTTTTTAGATTCAGTGAAATTTAAAATCCCTGGAAGTTTCATGATTAAAATTGACTATAAAATTGATAAAGAAATTGATTATAAAGTTCATATGGAAATGCAAAAGGACAAAAAATTAGATAACCTTGAAGAGGAAAGTTGGAGAATTTTTATTACAAAATGTTAATAATTAAGGCAATGGGAAAAAGCAACAAACAGACAAATGGAACAGACTGTAGAGTCTACAAAGAGCCCTATACAGGTGCAATAGATTTATAACAAAGGTACCACAGAAATCCAACAAAGCATCAATGTTCTTTTCAACAACAGTTCTGGATCTAGTGGCGCATCAAGGGAAAGAACTAAAACTTGACTCCTACTCTCCATCATATACAATATGAATCCTAGGTCTATTACAGACTTTAATAAAGTAAAATCATTAAACTCCTAAAGATAACAAGAAGAAATGTCCTTTTTTTTAAGGTTATTTATTTATTTGACACAGAGAGAGAGGGAGGGAGAGCAAGAGAGCGCAAGCACAAGCAGGGGTAATGGCAGAGGGAGAGGGAGAAGGCTCCCCTCTGAGCCCAATGTGGGGCTCCATCTCAGGATCCTGGGATCATGACCTGAGCCAAAGGCAGACACTTAACCGACTGAGCCACCCAGGTACCCCAAGAGGAAATATCTTCATAAACTTGGGGTAGGCAAAGATTTCTTAAACCACACATAAAAATCAAAAATCAGATTAATATGAAAACTGATGAACTGAACAGTTGAAATTGAAAGTTGAAGGATTTTGTGCATTAAAGATTCCCTTAAATAGTGAAACAGTCACAGAATGTGAGATGTTGCAATACATGTATCTGAAGAACTCATATCCAGAATACATAGAGTTTTCCTATAAATCAGTGGAAGAAAGAATAAACTCTCCCATCTTTCCAAGAGAAAATGAGCAAAATACTTGAACAGGCACTTTATAAAAGAAGACATCCAAATATCCTTACAAGAATATCAAAAGATGCTCAATCTCTTTAATTAAAAGGGAAATATAAATGAAAAGGACAATGAGATAATCCTACAACCATAAGAATAAGATAACCTTCATGAGGACAATGAGATAATTCTGAAACTACAAGAATTCTATCCATTTTGAATGGCAACAAAATGAAAAAAAAAAAAACCTGGAAAAAACAAGTGATAGTGGGATGTGACAACTGCAACTCCCAAGCATGGTAGTTGTAGTTGTAAATTTTAATTGTTAAAATCTTTTTAGAAAACTATTTGTTCAGCATCTACCAAAATAAATATAAACATATCCAATATTAGAGCCATTCCCACCTCTAGCCATGCTACTGCTACCCAAAAGTAATATGCACATTTTGTATCAAAAGACATGCATAAGAATGTTCAAATCGATGTTATTTACAGTTGCCAAAGCTGAAAATATTTAATTTAGCCATTAGCAATAGAGTATTAAATATATTGTGGGGGGTGCCTGGGTGACTCTGTCATTGAGCGTCTGCCTTCAGCTCAGGTCATGATCCCAGGGTCCTGGGATCGAGCCCCACCTCGGATTCTGCTCAGCAGAAAGCCTGCTTCTCCCTCTCCCACTCCCCCTGCTTGTGTTCCCTCTCTCGCTGTCTCTCTCTGTCAAATAAATAAATAAAATCTTCAATAAATAAATAAATAGTGGGATAGTCATATAATGTAATATAATGCATCAACAGAGGAAAAACAATATACAATAAAAATGAATCATTTTGAGGTAACATTAGGTAAAATGATCAGTTACAAGTAAGTCCAACAACTTTATTGAATTTACATAGGTTTCAAAATTTGGCTTAAATAATGTGGAAGAAGTTAAACAGTTTCTTTGTTGAGGAAGCATGGTGTAGAAATCAGGAATTCCTTAAATACTTGTGCATAGTTACAAGTTTTGTTCTTTTTAATCATCTTTTTCTGCTACTTCTACCATCTCTGTCATTTATAGTTATATTTCCCTACTGATTTTTTTCCCTGGTTTTGAGTCACATTTTCTTGTTCTTGGCCTGCATAAGAGTTTTTGATTGGATGTTATTATGTGATATTTTGAGTGTTTGGATTTATGTCTTCTGTTAAAAAACACAATGCTTTGTTCTGCCACAGAATCAAGGTACATGCTAAGTACTTTGATTATTTTGACCTCTGTTTTTAAAATTTGCCCAGGTGGATCTAAAATAGCCTTCACTTCAGAGCATTCACTCTCACTACTAAGTCATGACTCATCTGGGCTGTCTAGGAATACTGTAACTCTGAGGATGTTCCATTCTGTCTGGTTAGGGACAGAACATCTCATTTTGTACTGAGGTCCAGAAATTTTCAGTTTATAACTCTGGTTGTTCTTCACCTGATCCTTGGGAGTTTCACATTTCTCATGTGCCCTTTAGTAGTCAGTAAACACTCTCATGACCACCACTGAAAATCTCTGGAGGTCTTTTTCTACACAGATCCCTTGTGCTCAGAAAACAATGCTAAAATTTCCAAACACCTCAGTTCCCCTATTATTACTAATTCCTTCACTCACTGAGGCTTCCCTTGTTCAGCTTGGATTCCCCTCTTTGCAATGTGTCCTAGAAAATGCCATAAAGAGGAAAGCAGGATGATTATAGATCTCACCCCGTGTGTCTCCCTCTTCTCAGGGATCACAGTCCTGCATTGATTGTTGTCCAATGTCTGAAAGAATTACTTCATACATTTTGTTTTGTTTGCTAGTTTTATTGCCATAGGTTAAATCTGGTCCTAGTGAAACCAGTAGGGCCATTAGCTTAAGACCTCATTTTATTAGTAGATATTTTTTAATGTTTAAAAAAGTTTTTATAATTGTTTTTGTCATTTTTTGATATGTTTGATGTATGAAAATCAGAAATCTATTTTATATAACTCAAATAACTGGTTTTGAAGTGTACAAAGTACTCAAACTTTGTGACCATCTGTCCTTTGTTGCCTTTCATTTCTTACCAGGATACTAAGTTCTTCATTGATTAACCCTCTTACATATCCCTCACAGAGTAATGGGGGAATCTAAACTCAATTTGTTAAAGATTCAAACCTGTCCTAAGTATAAAGTGATAAAATAATAGAATAACATATCAATTTTATTTATAGGCAAGGTGAAAAATATTTTCAAAGTGGTGTGACATAATTTAATTCACCCAAACCAGGGTTTGAGTCCCAGCTCTGTTATTATTAGCACTGTATTCATTAGCAGGTTTTAATCCTCTATGAACCCCAATGTTCTCATCCCTAAAATGGAAATACTAATCTGCCACTAGTGATATTAAAAGAGATAAAGCATGCATTTAGTGAACAGTCAATATTATGATAACACCCTCATTATTTTCTATTTCTATTTTTATTGCAAGTTTCCTAAAAGCTAAGTTATCTAACTTTTAAGTACAGAAAAATAAAACAAAGCCTTTATTTGTTCTTACAAAATGAATAAGTTTTTAAATTGAATTTTTGGTATTGATCAGGTACTCTAAATATATTATCTTGTTTTTTGTTATTAACACATCTGTAGGCCAACAAATTAAATTCATAGACAGTTATGTGTAACTCTATAGTTTCTGAGCTAATTCATGTGTCTTGTGTCTCTGCTCCAACCACTAATATGTGTCTTGAGCATAACAAGCAAACCAATACTATATGCCAAGAAATCAAATGCATTGGTAATATATATGCTTTGGAAAGATGAACAGAATGAATTATACTCTGAGATGAAGAGCCTTGTCTTCAAGGTTTCCACAAAAATGCAGAGTCAGCTACTTTATTATCCTGACACTTTCTGTTAATGATAAATGGGACGATAAATTAAAATGCTTCCTAGTGGACTACACATTCATCATGGTAATGCAGGTATAGAAGCATAATCACAAAAGACATAAACTGTGGCAAACATATCTGATATGTGCAAGGATGATGTTACAGACTATTTAATTCTAACTGGCATTGCAGTATATGTCAATTGTATGATTCACTTTAATACAGGAAGAAATTAGTGAAATTAGACATCATTAAATAAAAAAATATTAACATAAACTTCCTCAGTTATCTGCTGAAATAAAGGAAAAATTTCAAAATATTTATTAATCATAGAGGGTGATTTGATATTGACTTTACATTGTGATTTTTCATTGACTCATTTTATATAGAAGAGCATTTCTTAATTTACAAATGTAAAAGGACATTTTAATATTGTTTTAACTATTAGTTTCATATATAATTACAATGTGATGAGATAATATACTCCTTATGAATTAAATACTTAAATTTGTTGAGGCTTTGTATAGTTAGTCTTACCATTCTTTCTCTGTATTCAATTATGCTTTTTCCTCTGGATCTTTTAAGTACTTATTTGTTCTTTATCTTTGATTTTCAGGAATTATAAGTGTGAATTTATTTGTATTTAGCTTTCTTGGGGTTCATTGAACTTGAAACTGTGAAACAGTTCTCCACCAGATTTGAGAAAATGTCAGCCATTATTTCTTCAAATTTGCTTTCACTGTTTTCTCTCCCCTCTAGTCCTGAGTCTGTCATTATTGATTTGTTGGAACATTTTATATTGTGTCCCACAGTTTGTGATATTCTGTTTACTTTTATTCAATTTCTTTATCTCTGCTGTGAAAATTGGATAATTTCTATTCATTTAGTTCATTCAGTACTTTTTTAATAGGCTTTATTTTTAGAGCAGTTTTAGGTTTATAGAAAATCAAGCAGGAGAAAGATTTCTCATAGAACTTCTGTCACCACATTTGCATAGCCACCCCCTTTTCCACAACCCCACCACAGTGGTACATTTGTTATACCTGATTAAACCTACACTGTCACATCATTATCACTCAAAGTCATAGTTTACATAGGGTTCACTATTGGTATTATACATTCAATACATTTTGACAAAAGTGTAATTGTTATAGTCACCATTATACTATCATACAAAATAATTTCATTGCCCTAAAAATCCTGTGCTCCATTATTCATCCCTCTCTACCTCCAAAACCTTAGCAACAACTGATATTGTACTGCCTCCATAGTTTTTCCTTTTCCATAATGGCAAAGATTTAGAATCAACCAGAATTCAACCTTATTGGATTGGTTTCATTCACTTGGTAATATGCATTTAAGTTTCTTCCATGTCTTTTCAGGATGTGATAGCTCATTTATTTTTAGTGCTAAATAATATTCCATTGTCTGAATGTACCACAGTTTATTTACCCATTCACCCACTGAAGGACATCTTGGTTGCCCTAAGTTTGGGCAATTATGAAAACAGCTGCTATAATAATCTATGTGCAGGTTTATGTTTGGACGTAAGTTTTCCATTCCTTTGAGTAGATACCAAGGAGCACAACTGCTGGATTTTATGGTAAGAGTATGTTTAATTTTGTAACAAACCACCAAACTGTCTTCCAAAATGGCTGTAACATTGTGTATTCTCACCAGCAATGAATGAGAGTTCCTATCGCTCCACAATCTTACCCACATTTGATGTTGTCAGAGGTCCAAATTTAGGCCATTCTAATAGGTGTGCTGTGGTACATAATTGTTGTTTTAATTTGCATCTCTCTGGTGAAATACAATATGAAACATCTTTCCATATGCTTTTTGCCATCTATATACCTTCTTTCTGAAATGTTTAAGGTTTTTGCCTATTTTTTTAATTGGGCTATAAATTGTCTTATTATAGAGTTTTAAGAGTTCTTTGCATATTTTGGGTAGTAGTCTTTTGTCAAATATGTCTTTTGCAAATATTTTCTCCCTGTGGCTTTTTTTTCATTCTCCTGACAGTATCTTTTGCAGAGCAGACATTTTTATTTTTTAATGAAGTCCAGCTTATCAATTATTCCTTTTTTGGATCATGCCTTTGGTTTTTCACCTAAAAAGTCATCACCATTCCTAGAACTAGAACAAATAATTCAAACATTTTATGGAACCACAAAAAACCAGAAGAGCCAAATCAATCTTGAGAAAGAAAAATAAAGCTGTAGCTATTACAATTCCAGAATTCAAGATATATTACAAAGCCATATTAATCAAAACAGTATGGTGCTGGCAAAAAAAATAGACATATAGATCAATGAAACAGAATAGAGAGCCTAGAAATAAACCTACACTTATATGGTCAATTATTCTATGACAAAGGAGAAAAGAATATACAATGGGAAAAGGACAGTCTCTTCAATAAATGGTGCTGGGAAAACTGGACAGCCACATACAAAAGAATGAAACTAGATCTAACTTTTGAACACCAAAAAGAAAAAAACAAACTCAAAATGGATTAAAGACCTAATATGAGGCCTGAAACCATAAAAATCCTAGAAGAAAATATAGGCAGTGATTTTTCTGACATTGGCTGTAGCAACATTTGTCTATGTATATCTCCCAAAGCAAGGTAGACAAAAGTAAAAATAACCTTTGGGACTACATAAAAAATAAAAAAGCTTTTGCACAGCAAAGGAAACCATCAACAACATAAGAAGTCAACCTACTGAATGCGAGAAGATATTTGCAAATGATATATCCAATAATGGGTTAATATTCAAAATATATATAGAACTTATACAATTAAACACAAATAATCTAATTAAAATATTGGCAGAGCACCTGAATAGGCATTTTTCCAAAGAACACATACAGATGGCTAACAGACACATGAAAAGATGCTCAGCATCACTAATCACAGGGAAATGCAAATCAAACCATAATGAGATATCACCTCACACCTGTTAGAATGGCTAAAATCAAGAAGACCGAAAACAACAAGTGTTGGTGAGCATGTGGAGAAAAAAGAACCTTTAGGTACTGTTGGTGGAATGAAAATTCATGCAGCCTGTGGAAACAGAATGGAGGTTCCTCAAAAAATGTGGAAACAGAATGGAGGTTCCTCAAAAAATTAAAAATAGAAATACCAGTACCATATGATCCAATAATTCAATTACTAGGTATTTAGTAAAAAAAATGAAAGCATTAATTCAAAAAAGATATATACACTGCTATGTTTATTGCAACATTATTTACAATAGCCAAGATATGGAAACAACCTAAATATCTATCAACAGATGAATAGATAAGATGTGGTTCATATATATATATATATATACATATATATATATATAATGGAATATTACACAGCCTGAAGAAAGACTGAGATCATGTTATTTGTGACAACATGAATAAACCCAGAAGATATTATGCTAAGATGAAATAAGTCAGACTGGGAAAGACAAATACCATATGATTTCACTCATATGTGGAATCTAAAAAACAAATGAATAAACAAATAAACAAAAAGCAGAATCAGAATTGATGATTGCCAGAGGGGAGGTAGGTGGGGGAGTAAATGGGTAAAGGGGAGTGGGAGATACAGACTTCCAGTTACGAATGAATAAGTCATATCAATAAAAGGCACAGCATAGGGAATAGAGTCAATGACATCATAGTAGCATTATATAGTGACAGAAGGTAGCTAGCTACACTTGTCGTGAGTAGAGCATAACAGATAGAGAAGTTGAATCACTATGTTGTACACCTAAAACTAATGCAACACTGTGTGTCAACTATACTCAAATAAAAAATTATTTAAAAAATAAACAGGGGTGCCTGGGTGGCTCAGTCAGTTAAGCAGCTGCCTTCCGCCCAGGTCATGATCTCAGGGTTCTGGGATCAAGCCCCACATATGGCTCTCTGCTCAACGGAGAGCCTTCTTCTCCCTCTCCCTCTGCCTGCCGCTCTGCCTACTTGTGCTCTCTCTATGTCTCTGTCAAATGAATAAATAAAATATTTAAAAAAATAAAAAATAAAAAATGAATTAAATAAATAAAAAGTCATCTCCAAACCCAAAGCCATCTAGATTTTCTCCTGTTTTCTTCTAGGAGATTTATAGCTTTGCATTTTTAGGTCTATGATTCGTGTGTGTGTGTGTGTGTGTGTGTGTGTGTGTGTGTGTGTGTCTGTGTGTGTGTCTGTGTGTTTCAAGATTTTATTTAAATTTTAGTTAACATATAGTATAATATTAGTTTCAGGAGTAGAATTTAGTGATTCGGTCAGAGCAAGATGGCGGAGGAGTAGGAGACCTAGATTTCGTCTGGTCTCAGGAATTCAGCTGAATAGGGATCAACCATTCTGAACACCTACGAACTCAACAGGAGATCAAAGAGGAGAGTAGCAACAACTCTCTGAACAGAGAAGCGACCACTTACTGGAAGGTAGGACGTGCGGAGAAGTGAATCCAAGGCGATATTCGGGAGGATAGACGGCAGGGGAGGGGCCTCCGCCGGCCGCTTCTGGCAAGTGATAGAGCCACGGAGCACAAAATTGGACCTTTTAGAATTTGGCTCAGCTGAGGGACGTCGCTGCAGTGGCTAAGCAGGGGGTGGAATACTCCCGGGACAGTGTGGTCTCAGGACCCTTGGGGTCACAGAAAGACCGGGGGTGCCTGAGTGCGCCAGAGCTCCCAGGTATCAGAGCGGGGAAGCCGGCTGCAGAGACGGAGCCGAGGCGCGGGCTCTTAGCTCGGGGTTGCCATAAATTGTGATCCATGGCCCAGTCAGGCCACTGCTCCTCCAGCAGGGACCCAACAAGCGGCAAAGCTGGGGAGACGCCCCTTCCTTCCCGGGGAGGAGCGGCACGGGAACACACCGCAGGGATCTGCTGGGTTTGGAGACTCCACATGGGGTCGGGTGTCAGAGATAGCAATGCTCGGTCACAGGCCGGGTGAGCACGGAGTGCAGCCGGAACCCAGGGAGACGGGAGTGACTGCTTTTCTCTGGGGGCACACTGAGGAGCGGGGCCCCGAGTTCTCAGCTCCTCCGGGTGGAGATTGGGAGGCCACCATTTTTGCCCTGGTCCTCCAAAGCTGTACCGAGAGCTTGCAGGGAACAAAAGCTCCTGAGAGCAAACCCGAGCAGCTTCCTTAGCCCGGACCGACAAGGGCAGGGCAATTCAGCCTCCGGCAAAGACATTTGGAAACCACAGCAACAGGCCCCTCCCCCAGAAGATCAGCATGAACAGCCAGCAAGCCAAGACCAAGTTTACCGATCAAGGAGAACGGGAGAACTCCAGTACTAGGGGAATACTGCACATAGAATTCATGGCTTTTTTTTACCATGATTCATTAGTTCATCAAAGTTCATTTTTGTTAACTTTTTTTTTATTTTTCTTTTTCCCTTTTTCAACCAACATCTTATCAATCCATTTTTTTTAAAAAAAAACATTTTTTATTTTTCATTTTTAGAGTCATATTTTATCCCTTCATAGTAGTTACCCTTATTCTTGGCATATATATATAAGTTGTTCTCTCTTTAAAATTTTGAGATACAGTTTCTTCAAACAGATCAAAATATACCCTAAATCACTAGTGTATGGCTTTGTTCTAGTCTCCTGCCTGATCACATTCTCTCCCTTTTTCCTTTTTTTTTTCTTAAATCTTCTTTCTTTTTTCAAACAATTTCTTATCTTATCAAGTCCTTTTATAAAAGCTTTTATGATTTTCATGTTTATAGTCATCTTCCATCCCTTCATTGTATCCACCCTTATTTTGTACATATATGTCTTTCTTCCTTTAAAATTTTAGGAGGCACTTTTTTCTAACAGACCAAAATACGCCCAAAATCTAGTGTGTGGCACTGATCTATGCACTAGCCTGATCATATTTGATCATATTCTGCTTTTTTTGTATTGTTCTGTTTTTGTTTTTATCTTTTTTTTTTCTCTTTCTTTTTTCTTTCTTTCCCTTTCTCTTCCCCTGGTTTCAGGTCTTTTCTGATTTGTATACAGTATATTTGCTGGGGACGTTGTAAACCTGTTAGCATTTTGTTCTCTCATTCATCTGTTCTCCTCTGGACAAAATGACAAGACGAAAAAAATCACCTCAGCATAAAGAACAAGGTAGTACCGTCAGCCAGGGACCTACTCAATACGGACATTAGTATGATGTCGGACCTAGAGTTCAGAATCATGACTTTAAAGATACTAGCTGGGCTTGAAAAAAGCATGGAAGTTATTAGAGAAACCCTTTCTGGAGAAATAAAAGAACTAAAATCTAACCAAGTCGAAATCAAAAAGACTATTGATGAGGTGCAATCAAAAATGGGGGCACTAACTGCTAGGATAAATGAGGCAGAAGAGAGAATCAGTGATATAGAAGACCAAATGATGGAAAATAAAGAGGCTGAGAAAAAGAGAGAGAAACAACTACAGGATCACGAGGGCAGAATTCAAGAGATAAGTGATACGATAAGATGAAACAACATTAGAATAATTGGGATCCCAGAAGAAGAAGAGAGAGAGAGAGGGGCAGAAGGTATATTGGAGCAAATAATAGCAGAGAACTTCCCTAATGTGAGGAAGAAAACAGGCATCAAAATCCAGGAGGCACAGAGAACCCCTCTCAAAATCAATAATAATAGGTCAACACCCAGACATCTAATAGTAAAACTTACGAGTCTCAGAGACAAAGAGAAAATCCTGAGAGCAGCTAGGGAGAAGAGATATGTAACCTAAAATGAAAGAAACATTAGATTGGCAACAGACCTATCCACAGAGACCTGGCAGGCCAGAAAGGACTGGCAAGATATCTTCAGAGCACTAAACGAGAAAAATATGCAGCCAAGAATACTATATCCAGCTAGGCTGTCATTGAAAATAGAAGGAGAGATAAAAACCTTCCAGGACAAACAAAAACTAAAGAAATTTGCAAACACGAAACCAGCCCTCCAAGAAATATTAAAAGGGGTCCTCTAAGCAAAGAGAGAGCCTAAAAGCAGCAAAGATCAGAAAGGAACACAGACAACATAAAGTAACAGTCACTTTACAGGCAATACAATGACACTAAATTCATACCTTTCAATAGTTACCCTGAATGTAAAGGGGCTAAATGCCCCAATCAAAAGACACAGGCTATCAGATTGGATTAAAAAACAAGACCCATCCATATGCTGTCTGCAAGAGACTCATTTTAGACCCAAAGACACGCCAGATTGAAAGTGAGGGGGTGGAAAACCATTTACCATGCTAATGGACACCAAAAGAAAGCTAGGGTGGCAATCCTTATATCAGACAAATTAGCTTTTAAAACAAAGACTGTAATAAGAGATGAAGAAGGACAATATATGCTACTTAAAGGGTCTATCCAACAAGAAGATCTAACAATTGTAAATATCTATGCCCCTAACATGGGAGCAGCCAATTATATAAGGCAATTAATAACAAAAGCAAAGAAACACATTGACAACAGTACAATAATAGTGGGGGACTTTAACACCCCTCTGACTGAAATGGACAGATCATCTAAGCAAAAGATTAACAAGGAAATAAAGACTTTAAATGACACACTGGACCAAATGGACTTCACAGACATATTCAGAAAGTTCCATCCCAAAGCAACGGAATACACATTCTTCTCTAGTGCCCATGGAACATTCTCCAGAATTGATCACATCCTAGGTCACAAATCAGGTCTCAACCGGTACCAAAAGATTGGGATTATTCCCTGCATATTTTCAGACCACAATGCTTTGAAACTAGAACTCAATCACAAGAGGAAAGTCGGAAAGAACTCAAATACATGGAGGCTAAAGAGCATCCTAATAAGAATGAATGGGTCAAACAGGAAATTAAAGAAGAATTCAAAAAATTCATGGAAACCAATGAAAATGAAAACACAACTGTTCAAAATCTTTGGGATACAGCAAAGGCAGTCCTGAGAGGAAAGTATATAGCAATACAAGCCTTTCTCAAGAAACAAGAAAGGTCTCAAATACACAACCTAACCCTACACCTAAAGGAGCTGGAGAAAGAACAGCAAATAAAGCCTAAACCCAGCAGGAGAAGAGAAATCATAAAGATCAGAGCAGAAATCAATGAACTAGAAACCAAAAGAACAGTAGAACAGATCAACGAAACTAGGAGCTGGTTCTTTGAAAGAATTAACAAGATTGATAAACCCCTGGCCAGACTGATCAAAAAGAAAAGAGAAATGACCCAAATCAACAAAATCATGAATGAAAGAGGAGAGATCACAACCAACACCAAAGAAATACAAAC
>NW_027397066.1:37394224-37427372 GCF_003265705.2 Callorhinus ursinus | reverse complement strand
GGGCTAGTATCCAAAATCTATAAAGAACTTATCAAACTCAACACCCAAAGAACAAATAATCCAATCAAGAAATCGGAAGAAGACATGAACAGACATTTTTCCAAAGAAGACATCCAAATGGCCAACAGGCACATGAAAAAGTGCTCACCATCGCTCGGCATCAGGGAAATCCAAATCAAAACCTCAATGAGATACCACCTCACACCAGTCAGAATGGCTAAAATTAACAAGTCAGGGAACGACAGATGTTGGCGGGGATGTGGAGAAAGGGGAACCCTCCGACACTGTTGGTGGGAATGCAAGCTGGTGCAACCACTCTGGAAAACAGTATGGAGGTTCCTCAAAAAGTTGAAATTAGAGCTACCATTCGATCCAGCAATTGCACTACTGGGTATTTACCCCAAAGATACAAATGTAGGGACCCGAAGGGGTACGTGCACCCCAATATTTATAGCAGCAATGTCCACAATAGCCAAACTGTGGAAAGAGCCAAGATGTGCATCGACAGATGAATGTATAAAGAAGAAGTGGTATATATACACAATGGAATATTATGCAGCCATCAAAAGGAATGAGATCTTGCCATTTGCAACGACGTGGATGGAACTGGAGGGTGTTATGCTTAGTGAAATAAGTCAATCAGAGAAAGACATGTATCATATGACCTCACTGAAATGAGGAATTCTTAATCTCAGGAAACAAACTGTTACTGGAGTGGTGGGGGGTGGGAGGGATGGGGTGGCTGGGTGATAGACATTGGGGAGGGTATGTGGTATGGTGAGCGCTGTGAATTGTGCAAGACTGTTGAATCACAGATCTGTACTTCTGAAACAAATAACGCAACATATTTTAAGAAAAAAGAAAAAGAAGAAGATAACAGGAGAGGAAGAATGAAGGGGAGTAAGTCAGACGGGGAGACGAACCATGAGAGATGATGGACTCTGAAAAACAAACTGGTGATTAACATAACAATAAAAAATTAAAAAAAAAGAATTTAGTGATTCATCACTTATATATAACACCCAGTGCTCATCAACAAGTGCCCTCCTAAAAAGAAGATAGTAGGAAGGGAAAAATTAAGGGGGTGAGAATCAGAGGGGGAGACAAACCATGAGAGACTATGGACTCTGAGAAACAAAATGAGGGTTCTAGAGGGGAGGGGGTGGGGGGATGGGTTAGTCTGGTGATGGGTATTAAAGAGGGCATGTACTGAATGGAGCACTAAGTGTTATACACAAACAATGAATCATGGAACACTACATCAAAAACTAATGATGTAATGTATGGTGACTAACATAACATAACAAAACATGACAAAATAATAAAATAAAATAAAAGTGCCCTCCTTAATACCCATCACCCATTTAGCCCATCCCCCACCCAGCTCCCCTCCAGCAACCCTCTTTGTTTTCTATAGTTATGAGTCTCTCATGGGATGACTCCCTCTCTCCTTTTTTATTTTTTTCCGTTTTCCCTATGTTCATCTGTTTTGTTTCTTAAATTCCACATATGAGTAAAATCATATGGTACTTGCCTTTCTCTGACTGACTTGTTTTGCTTACCATAATACATTCTACTTCCATCCACATTGTTGCAAATGGCAAGATTTCATTCTTTTCGATGGCTGAGTAATATTCCTGTGTGTGTGTGTGTGTGTGTGTGTGTGTGTGTGTGTGTGTGTGTATGAGGTACACACACTACCTCTTCTTTATCCTCTCATCAGTCAATGGACATTTGGCCTCTTTCCATAACTTGGCTATTGTTGATAATGATCCTATAAACATTGGGGAGCATGTGCCCCTTTGAATCAGAATTTTTTTATCCTTTGGATAAATACCTAGTAGTGCAATTGCTGGGTCATAGGGTAGCTCTATTTTTAACGTCCTCGGGAGCTTCCACACTGTTTTCCAGAGTGGCTGCACCAGTTTACATTTCCACCAACAGTGTAAGAGGGTTCCCCTTTCTCCACATCCTCACCAACATCTGTTGTTTCCAAAAATGTGGAATGCTTCACAAATTTGCATGCCATTCTTGCACAGGAGCCATGCTAATCATCTCTGTATCCTTCCAGTTTTAGTATATGTGCTACCAAAGTGAGCACTAGGATTTAATTTTTGTGAGGAGTGTAAGACTTGCGTTCAGATTCATCCTTTTGCATGCATATGTCCTATTTTTCCAGATCCACTTGTTGCAGAGACAATCTTTGCTCCATTGTGTTGCCTTTGCTCTTTTGTCACATATCAGTTGACTATATTTATGTGGGTCTATTTTGGGGCTCTCCATTCTATTCCAGCGATCTGTCTACTCTTTCACCAAAATACTGTCCTGATTACTGTAGCTTTATAGTAAATGTTAAGGTCAGGTAATGTCAGTCCTCCAACACTGTTCTCCTCACACACAAAGAGGAACGAAATAAGTAGTCTAAGATGGATCCAACCTATTGCAAATACATGCACATGGATTCTGCAATTAATCATTAAAAAGCAACTGATGTGATAAAGTCATGCTTAAAAGGAAAATGGCCTCTGCTTTTTAGGACACATGTGCTACTAGCACGATTAGGCCCAAATGCGAATTGAAGTGATGATTTTAACCTTATATAGATGCAATATAAACATGAATTTTACATATTTTAATATTGATGAAATCCAAATATATCCTACATTTGGTGCCAAAAGAAATGTTCCAGGTAGAGGTATAAGATGTGAATTTTCTGTTTTTGCTAATTTATTAATTCATAGAATTTACATGCTAATCCATCTGTCATCTGAATTCATTTCTTTGTTTTGATGTTATCACATATTTGCTTTTTAATTAAAATGAATGCTTAATGAGGCTTAATATGTCTCCAAAAATTTTAAATTCTGAAGCACCATTGAAATAAGATTACCAAGCATTTAGATATTACCACTTGGATACATGGTAATATGATCAAAAACAGCAAAAATTGCCAAGCATGCCAGAATTAGAACTTTACAAATGTAGAAGTTTGGAAAAATTCCGTTTAATGAAGAGACATACAGATAATAGCTAAAGAAGAAATACAGACTATCTGTGTTTGTCATCATACATCAAATTTAAATGTTGGTTTTAAAAAGCCCTGCATCATTATAATGTCATGAACAAACAAAAGTAATTTTGGGATTCTTTAAGATGTGAATATATGGAAAGCATAGACTCATACTGGATTACTTAATCTGTGTACTTCTGTCTAGACTATCACTCCTTTCTATTTACAACACTAGCAACACCATGGCTACTATTTTATTTGTGATCATCATTACTAATATCTTTTAGCTTTGTTTATATCAATTCTAAAACATAACTGCACAACTCTCAAGTTATCTCTGAACCTCAGAATTCACTGCCTCTGATCTTATGGAGAATAAGAAAACATTCTGGACCCACTCAAATCTCTATTTTTTTTCTATCTTACCTCAAAGCATCTAAATAGAATATATTTTATTTTTAAGTTTATTTACAGTTTCCACTCAGCAGAATAAATCCAATAAAAGCAAAGTTTCTGTCTGTACTGTCCATTGCCATATCCCAGCACTAGAACAGACCATAACCTATAATAGGTGCTCAGCAAGCATGGGTTAAGTCGATATATAAATCCTGAAGAAAAAAAATATATTTACAGATTAATGCTGATCATTACATGCATACTTTTAACTCATCCCCTCCAAAAAAAATAAATCCTGAAATATTTCTCTGTTTTAGTTCAGGCAAAATACCATACACTGGTTGGCTTATATAGAACAGCTATGGAGGCTAGGAAGTAAAAGATCAAAGTGCTAGCACATTCTATTTGTAGTAAGACCTTACTCTCTGTTTCACAGTATCTTCATGCTGTGTTGTCACATGGTATAAGGGGTAAGGGAGCTTTATGGGCCTTTTTTTAATAAGGGCCCTAATCATCTCCTACCTCCCAATACCATCAACTTGAGGATTAGATTTTATTATATGAATTTTGAGGGGACACAGTCAGGACATAGCAGTATCTTACAAATGATCAAATTAAGCCACATAACAAAGAGAAAAAATTAGTTCAAGGAAAGCACATATCTTCAAAGTCACAGAAAACCACCCAGAGGAAAAGAAAATTAATAAATTAATCTTATGTGTTAGATAGATCCCCTGGGCAGCAGATACTAAGGTGGAATTAGAAATACAGATTTATTGAGGGATAATGCCTATGAAAGTTAAAAGGGAAAGGGAGAAAGAATAGGCAAGAAAAGCCTTCAGACTGTAATACAGGTCCTATATTTCTGAAAGAAGGGGGCTGGGGGTAGGAACATGGGGTAAAAAGAGCCTCCAAGCATAGTACAACTCCACAGCGGAGACCTGAATTGACCACAACAGCAAGTTCTTGAAACTTCATGGTGCTCAGTCACTGATGAGGACTTTCTAGAAGGTCAAGACTGGCAAGCTGAAGTACAGTCTAAAGGCAATCAAAGCTGGAGACTGTGAGCCAGTTTTGCAATGCATAGCTGGTTCTCTTTACCAGTTATTTGAAAAGCATACTTCTATGGCTGCCACATGATATGAACCTACATTGAGGGACTACAGCTTTGGATGGAAGATAGGAGAAAATTTTCTTCTTCTAAGGGCAAGGTAACATAATAAGCCCTGCATGACCAGACAACTGTCCTAACAGATGTATATCAAATGACCATATCTGAACAGAGAAATGAGAAACAAATTCTGGGACCTAGAAATTCTATCACATGTGGAAATCACCACATGTGGAAATCACATGTCCCAAACCAAGGTTGGGCTTTATCCAACACACATATTCTCAAAAAGAACTAAGCCTGGGAGCTCTATTAATAGAATAATTCGAACAGTCTTGTATTTGAACTGTTGTTGAGGTAAAATTTAAAAATGCATGCATTTCTTGGGGCATCTGGGTGGCTCAGTTGTTAAGCATCTGCCTTTGGCTCAGGTCATGATCCCAGGGTCCTGGGATTGAGCCCTGTGTCAGGCTCCCTGCTCAGTAGGAAGCCTGCTTCTTCCTCTCCCACTCCCCCTGCTTGTGTTCCCTCTTTCACTGTGTCTTTCTCTGTCAAATAAATAAATAAAAGTCTTTAAAAAAAATAAAAATGCATGCATTTCTTTATTCTTGTTTACATTTATTTCTGTGTCATTGTTATTGTTGGGTAGGGGAGAGGGTGGGAGGGTTAGTCTTCAACTCATCCTAAAATATATATAGATAGATAGATAGATAGATAGATTTTCCAGAACATGATTAAGATAGTTAGGCAAAGGGGTGTAGAGATGCAGCCACCTGTGATGGTCCAGTACAGGAACTACTATGGGAGTACTAAAAAAGGTAGAAACAATAGTGACTATGGATGGTTTTACATTTGGGCCATATTCCTACAGGTAAGTATTATCACATGAAATATACTACAACAGTGATGAGTAACTAATGTAAAAATTAGCTAAATAAAAGAGACTAGTATAAAATTATAGCGCTGTCCAACTGTCAGGTTAAAACATAGTGTATTAGATTTTTATTGCTGCAGTAACAAATGACCACAAATTTAGTGGCATAAAACAACACAGATTTATTATCTCACATATTTTGTAGGTCAGAAGTTAGGGTAAGCTACGGTTTCATAAAGCTGAAATCAAGGTGTTGGCAGGGCTGCCTTCTTTATTGGAGGCTCTGATTGTTGGCTTTCAAGTTGTTGGCTGATTCCATTTGCTTGTTATTGTAGAACTGAGGTCTCTATTTTCTCACCAGCTGTCAGTCTCACTTCCTTTGCTCCTAGATGTCTGCATTCTTTGTCATGCTTTCCATGTTGTCCCTCCAACAACAGGGCATCAAGCCCCTCTTGTGCTTTGGATATCTCTGACTTCTCTTGCTACCTCATCTCACTTCATTTTTGGAAGGTTCTCTGCCTTTAGGGACTGTGTGGTTAGATTGGACCCAGTGAGATAATATGAGATCATCTACCCGATGACAACTGTAAAATCCTTTGCCATATAACAGATTCATAAATTCTAGGGATTTTAGCCTGGATGTCTTTGTGGGTCCATTCCCTAATTGTACTTTTAAAAATGAAATGAAATTCCAAATTACTCAAATTAAATTTGAATATATGTAAAATACTTGCATATGTATATACACATATATGAATATAAATGCATGTGAACATGTATTTCCCTCCAATGTCTAAATCATTAATGGTAAGATACATTTTTCCATCTATTTTCAACCCATATTCCACTTAAATGTGTAGAAAAAAATCAAATCAAAACATGTAAGAATCCAAACGTTTTTGAATAAGTAATTTTAATTTAGAAAATCATCAAAGTAATCTCATTAATAAAATATTGAGGGACATTCATGATGTCTACTTAATTTTGTTCCTGTTCCTTGAATATGGACAGCAATTGTTCCTTTTTCTCTTGAAGGATACATGAGCTGTTCCTGAATTATGGTTACATTTTACCACTTAAATTCAGGGAAACAATATTGTTTTAAAATAGGCTGTATTATCTTGCATTTCTCTGTGGGATATTCTGGGGAAAAGTGAAAATGATTTTAGCTACTGTAGCACTGCCTACATCAAAATAGAATAATTATATTGTAGGTGGGAAACTACTCAAGGTACCTGCAGAGTACAGATAAAGTGGTTCATTGGCCATCCATTTCCCAGGCTGTTTAGCTTAATCTGAAGAGTATGTATAATGCATATTAATCCAAATAGCCCTGAACTCCAGCCATTTAGAGAAAGCACATCTGAATCTTCCTTAAAAATAGGTTTAGTAATACAATTTTTTCTGGTTCTCATAATTATACTGGGTATTTTAAGACCTATCAGGAAGCCCATATTGTTATTCTAAAATACTTATCCAGAATTTTCACCCTTCTGAGATTCCCCCACAATAAAGGGAGTAATGATGCCCTGCATGTGTACCATGTCAGAAGATGTTCAAAATATCACATCAAAGCTAAAAATATGTAAACTCCTAGTTTGCATAATTATAGCAGGTAGATAGCTCAAGTTTAGTGGGAAATTCCCAAAGTATGAAATATTACATCTTTCTTTAAAAAAAGTGTCAAAAATGAAAGTGTAACTTGTTCATTCCTACAAAAACATTTATGGTCTATATATTAAACATTCACATATATTTTAAGATACTGTGACATTATGCCACATAGGTCTGTTCATTTGCTTTGTTAATTACACATCATATATGATGGTTGACAAGTAACTTGGGGCTTGGAACACAAATAACAATCTAGCAAGCATATACGATGCCAAATACCATTTATAATTCCTTGATGTTCACAGGCCAGCAAAATCTTTTTCACAGTTCTGCTGATCATCCCCATGCATTTAAGGCATAATATCTATGAAAGTTACACAATGACCAACATCACTTTTAAATAATTAAAATTAATATTTTTGAATTAAGTCATATAATTCAAATAAAGTCAGTATTAAATTAAATATATTTTATCTGGAAGATAAGTATGTAGTTATCTGGAAGATAAATCTATGTAAAAGTAATAACTTACAACAGAGTTATCTGTAAATCACACATACTATTATATGATTTACGGTCAAAGTAAGACCAAGTGATTTGAGTTAGAGATGGGAGAAATATATTTTCTTACATCAGCCTTGAATATAATATTCAAAATTATAGAAAACATTTGTATAACTCAAAAAGTGTCCATGCATCCTACCAGTCCATACAACTGACACTTTTGGCTAAGATAAGCCATTCTCATTTCCTAATCAAGGATCTTACATTAGGAGGAAAACAAAATGCATTAATTGGTTTTTAATAAATATATCTGACATTAATAAATGAATGGAAATTGTAAACAGGTAAGTATGCAAAGCAAATCAAGGGAAATTATTTCTTCTTTTCATTTGACTTGAGGTAATACTCTTATTAAACTCATCATACTACTTTTAGTTCCTGCCCTTATAACTTTTTCTTGGCTGTTATAAATCTTTACCCAGAAAATTAATAAAACATGAAAATGTATTGCTTAATTTAAGCTTTTTATTCTCTCAAGTTAAGGAAATTAACTTACTTTATTTGATCAAGTTTAAAAAGAGGAAATTTCTATAAGTGATCTAAATATATTTTACAATACAAGAGAAGATGTGTTTTTTAAGTTTTAACTTAAATCTGACTTTTGGTGTAATCTAACTTGACAATTGGAACAAAACAAAACAAAAAGTAATTTTATAGATAGTCCCAGAAAGACAAAGTTACATACAAACTAACTAAGCATCTAATCTGATGTACAATTTTTACTTTTGTACTTCTCAAATAACGTGAAGGAAATCTCTACAAAGTAGTCAGTGAGAATTTTTAAAGCTTGCATTCTATACTGCATAATTTGAAAGTCACTTAAAATTTTTGATTAACAGTGAAAATTAAAATGTTACCTTATAGATGGAGATATAGGGAACCCATTCACTGTTATTCAAAAATTTTAAATAACTTTCAAATTATGCAGTGTAGAATGCAAGCTAATTATGCTAAGTGAAATAAGTCAACTAGAGAAAGTCAATTATCATATGGTTTCACTTATTTGTGGAACATAAGGAATAGCAGGGAGGACATTAGGAGAAGGAAGGGAAAAATGAGCGGGGGGGAACCAGAGGGAGAGATGAACCATGAGAGACAATGGACTCTGAGAAACAAACGAAGGGTTTTAGAGTGGAAGCGGCTGGGGTGATGGGTTAGCCCAGTGATGGGTATTAAGGAGGGCACATATTTCATGGAGCACTGGGTGTTATACAAAAACAATGAATCGTGGATCATTACCGGGCTAACACATCCCCCCTCCCCCCTCCCCTCTAAAACCCTGAGCCATGAGAGACTATGGACTCTGAGAAACAAACAGGGTTTTAGAGGGGAGGGGGGATGGGGGATGGGTTAGTCCTGCGATGGGTATTAAGGAGGGCACGTATTTCATGGAGCACTGGGTGTTATGCACAAACAATGAATCATGGAACACTACATCAAAAACTAATGATGTACTGTATGGTGACTAACATAACATAATAAAAAAAAAAGAATACAAAAGAACTGCTATTAACTCAGCTATAAGGCATTCACCATTTAAAATTTAGTTGACTCAAATTTCTAGAATAGATATTCTCAATGGATTTTGTTCAAGGACAAAACTCTAAATGACAAAAATATTTGTGAACAAAATGGAAGGGCTTAAATATCAGAAAAACACTAAACAAGTCAGTAATAATTTTATTGAAATTATTATTTTCCAGTATGCTTCACAGTTTCTATAAACAGTGACAATGTTTTCTCTGTTCATTTGTCTGTCCTTCAAAATTGTCACTTGGTTTTAGGTCTTAGTCCTGATCTCATTATAGTAGATCCCATGGAGTAAGTTTTTAAATATTGATTGATTAAGAGAGAGCGGTGCACAAATGAGAGGGACAGAGGGAGAGGGAGAGAGGTTCTCAAGCAAACTCCCCGCTGAGCACAGAGCCCAATGTGGGGCTTGATCTCAAGACCCTAAGATGAGGACCTTAGCCAAAACCAAGAGCTGGACCTTAACCAATTCTGCCACCTAGGGCACCCCTCATGTAGTAAGTTTTTAAACTCATTTTTAAACTCTTGCCTCTTATTATTAATAAGGTAATTACAAACTACACAAATCCTTGGCAGATATCTATAGAACATCAGATATAGTTAGTTGAGACAAAAATATATTTTGAATACTTATTAATATTTAGCATCTGTGGAAGATTTCAGTACAACATTATCCAGGACACAGTACCTGAAATAGTTGCTCTAGAACCACCAATGGTCAGTGAATATAGCCCAGCCATGAGAATGGTAACTTTTGATACTGTTCTATTTGTTCTACAGTTATGACCCTTATCTTTAAACATCTTAGCATGCATAAAGGATATTATCTTTCCTGTACCTTTTATTACCTGAAAAATTGTGTCCAAAGCATATATGCTATTATACTATAATTACTTTTTCTAAATATATAATTGGAAATGTTTCACATAATTTTCTAATTTTAATTGTCTATAATCTTGTATGTGGTTATATATTTCCATTACTGAACATTTTTAAAATTGGATCTGTATCAATATTAGAAAATTTTTGGTTTAGAGCTTAGTGTATACCTCATAATCTGTATCAATATTAGAAAATTTTTGGTTTAGAGTTTAGTGTATACCTCATATACCTCCCCTTTTATAGGTTCCACAATTACCCTATCCTTACATAATTTTATATCTACATATAGTGATATATATGCATAGTGATGTGTACATATATATTGGTGATATACAGATATAAAGATATTTGTTATAAGGATTTAACTCATGGTTATAAAGACTGAATAGTTTCAAGATCTGCAATTACAAGCTGCAGATCCAGGATAGTGAAAATTATAGTTCCAGTTCAAAGGCCTGAGAACCAGGAGAGTCGCAGCTATACATTCTAGTCTGTAATGAGTCCAAAGGCAGGGAAAAGACCAATATCCAGTCTCAAAAACAGGCAAAGAGAGCAAATTATTCTTTACTCCACAGTTTTGTTCTATTTAGGCCTTCACTGGATTGGATGAGGCCCAACAACACTGAAAAGAGCAATCTGCTTTATTCAGTCTAATTATTCAAACGTTAATTTCATCCAGACCCATGAAGAATAATGTTTTAACTAAATATCTGGGCACCCTGTGACCCAGTCAAGTTGACTAAAATTAATCATCATACTTGGATTCATGAAAATTGGAAAATGATTTAACTATGTGGCCAGGAGCATGGAAGAAGCAAAATTAAAATATTGCATTCAAGAGATCTGGGGAAGAAGTATGCAACTGAACCAATAGGAATTGGCATAAAGTGTGAAGATCTTTGCCTCTCATATTAATGTCCACCACAGAGCATCCTCTATAGAAGATATGATTGGAAAACCCAAGACAAGGAACTGAAAATTAGTACAAAAAGAGGAAACTCTTAAAGGCAGTATAAAAGGCAATATAAGTCATGTTAATAATGGAAATCAGCAACTTTCATTTCTACTGGGTAGAAGAGAGCAAAAGAAAATTCCATTAAAATAGCAACAAGTTGCATATGAAAATCCTTTTGGAACTTCCCTTTGTCTTTACTTTGCCCAACCCCAAAGTATACAATCATTTGCTCCTCACAATCCCAGGGCAGCAGCTCTTTCTGTCCTCTCCCTGTGATTTAATAAAACCACCTTTTTGCACCAAAAAAAAAAAAAAGCAACAATTTGAAATATCTAGGGAGAAATCTCTCCCCTCCAAATGTATAAGGTTTTTAATGTAAAATTTTAAAATACTCATAAAGGATTCAAAATAATTAAAAAGCTGGAAAGTTACTGCATTTTTTGGATATTATGATATGTACTTATTGGTACCAGTTCTTTAGCTGTTATGACATCCCAATCCTTCTCATGGCTTCATCATGAGTGTAAAGTTCTTGACATGATTGTTCTAGTGACTTATTTTGATCACTTATCTTTCCGTCCCTTTGCCAACACTATGATAGTAACATACTTCGGCTAGATACTAGCCAAGGAGAATGAGCTTTTTTTTTTTTTTTTGTAGCGGGACAATGGGCCTCCCAGGAAAGATTAAGTCCCCAAACTACCTAATATTATTAAAGTACCAACAATTAAGTCCAACAAGAAAGACGTATTTCAAAAAAATAATTGTGAATATGGTTTTTGGCACAGAATCGGATGTCCTCAGACACATAAAATTCAACAAAGTTTCAGAAAGGGCTATACGAGCAAAACAATGTCAATCTAGATTCAAAACAAAGGCCTAGAACTGGGCACCAAAATTTCAGCTCACAGGAAGTAGGCTGGCAAAGCTGGCAGGCCACCATAAAGGGTCTGTGTTCCAAGGCATTCCTCAGAAGTGGCCACGTAAGAGAAATGGAAGATCTTTTTCATTATGTGAAGCAAAAGCCTTGGAAAACAGTGGATATGGGAAACAATGTGAGTAATTAGAATTAAATGCCTAAACAAGTTATTATCCAGTACCCAAGAGTTCTGAGTACCTGTTAACAATTTACCCAGTGTTTTAAAATCAATATAGACTAATGACTGTTAGGAGTCTTTGTTCCTTTTTAAAAATGAGAGTGTGTACTGTGTATTCTTTCCCTGCACATCCATTTTATATATAGTATGTACAGTACAAGTAATTAGATTTTTATTCCATAGGTCTATAGAGTAAGAGAACTGCATTCAGATCTGAAGTAAATCACAATACTTTACATTTCAAACCTGATACCATGATTGTATAAGAAATATAGTTGTCCTAAAATGGAGAGGAGTGTGTTTTATATGTGGGAATGACATGAATAACCAAAATGAAGAGAGTAGACTCTGGTATATTGAATGTTTGATCTAATAGTTCAATTATTCCTGTATTCACACCATTTCCATGGCCTCAAAGTGGTCATAATGTACTATGCCAACCTATGCCTTCTGATTGGAGAAGTCAATCCATGTGCATTGAGTGATTATTGATAAATAAGGACTTACTAAGTGTTTTCTATCTGTTTCGTAATTTTCTTGTTCCTTTCTTCCCTCTTGCTGGCCTTCATTGTGAATTGTTGAATTTCTGTAGTGGTATGCTTTGATTCTTTTCTCTTTCTTTCATGTATTGACTATAGGTTTTTGCTTTGTGGTTACCATGAGGCTTACATAAAACGTCTTATAGATATAACAATTTTATGTTAACAACTCAACTTTGACTGCATACAAAAACTTCCCCCTTTTACTCCCCCCCTTTATGGTTTTGATTTTCATAACCTACCTCTTTTTATGTTGTGTATGCATTAACAAATTCTAGTAGCTATACTTATTTTTATAATTTTGTCCTTTAACCTTTATACTACAGTTAAGTGGTTAATATACCACTACATTACAGTATTAGAGTATTCTGAATTTGACTCTATATTTAACCCTTACCAGTGTGTTGTGCATTTTCAGATGTTTTGTGTTGCTAATTTGCATCCTTTCATTTCAGAATGAAGAACTTCTTTCAGCATTTCTTGTAAGATAGGTCTCCAGCAATGATGAAATTCCTCAGCTTTTGTCTTTATCTTTCCTTCCTTTCTAAAGCTCAACTTTGCTAGATATAGTATTCTTGGTCAGCAGTTTTTTTTCTTTCACACTTGAATATATCATCCCATTTCCTCCTGGTCTGTAAAGTTTCTGCTGAGAAATTGCTGATAGGCTTATGTAGATTACTTTGTAAGCTACATGCTTCTTTTCTCTTGCTGCTCCTACGATTCTTTCTTTGTCCTTGATATTTGACAACTGTATTATAGTGTGTCTTGAAAAATATTTCTTTAAGTCAAGTTCGTTTAGGGACCTATGAGCTTCATGAAATTGAGTGTCCAAATCTCTCTCCAGATTTGGGAAGTTCTTAGACGTTATTTCTTTAAATGAGCTTTCTGTCCCATTTTCTCTCTTCTGGGAATTTGGTAATTCACAGATTGTTTCTTTTGGTGGTATACCATAGATCACCTTTCTTCACTTCTTTTTTCATTTTTTTTTTTATTCTCCTCTGACTGGTTAATCTCAAAGGTCCTATCTTCTAATTCACATATTGTTTCTTTTGCATGATCCATTCTACTGTTGATGCTTTCTATTGCATTTCTCAGTTCATTCATTGTATTCTTCAGCTTTAGAAATCTGTGTGGTTCTTTTACAAGTTCTATCTCTGCTGAACTTCTCTTTTGTTTGTGTAGAGCTTTTTCTGATTCTGTTGTACTGCCTTTCTGTGTTTTCTTAAAGCACACTGAACTTCCTTAAAAGATCTTAGATGATGGCATTAAGGAGGACACATGATGTGATGAGCACTGGGTGTTATACCCAACTAATGAATCAATGAACCCTACATCAAAAACTAATAATGTACTATATGTCGGCTAATTGAATTTAAATTTTAAAAAATTCTTAGGGATATCCCAGCTTGGGGACAGGATTTCAAGTGAGCCCCTGCCCTCAAGAGTACTGGAACCTCTGGCTTTCCAGGACCAGCAGTCCCTGCCACGGATCCTGAGAGGAGGAGGAGAAGACATTTTGGCTGCCTACCCACATTCCATTTTCCTCTTCCCTTATCTTAGTGTTGCTATAGCTGATTATGGCAGTGTTCCCTCTGCCCCAACATGGAGTAGGTTCCAGCACTATTATTCAGCAGGCATGGTTCCCACTGCTGCCCAGGAATTCTGTCTAATTCTCCTTCCCTAGCTGGTGAAGCAAGGACCAGAGAGCTGTGGAGGCCCAAACCACAGCAATGGCAGAGGCACCTCCCAGCATCCCCACCCTAGGAGGCTGCATGCAGAATGAATAGTAGTGTCTAGAGACTGGGCAGGCCTTATTAATCTAGACCTAGGAAGGACAGCAGAGGCTGTGAAGTGGGCTGGGGGCAGGAAGAACAGAGCAGAAGATGTCCAGTAAACTCAAAGCCAGTGAGGCCCTGAATTTGGTAGCCCAGTGCTACCCCCTTAACCAGAAAGAATAGGCTGTTTTTTCATGAGCAGATCCTGATCACTGATGTGAAACTGAGATGGGTGACCCTGAAAAACCCCCATTCTACCATGGGGAAGTTGCCCAGCACTTTTAGCTTTGATACTATATATGATGCCACTTCCAAGCAGACAGACTTATATGTTGAAACCATGAGGCCCCTGGTAGACACAACTCTTCAGGGTTTCAATGGCATGGTGTTTGCCTACTGTCATATGAGCGCTGGCAAGACTGACACCAAGCAGGGGACCTGGGTGGAGCGTGAACCGTGCAGGGTCATCCCCAATGCCTCTGAGCACATTTTTACCCATACCTTATGCTCCTAGAACCAACATGCCTGGCCCATGACTCCTACATGCGAATCTACCAGAAGTTTCAAGACCTGTTCTCCCAGGAGCCCATCAAGAGGTCAGAGCTGAAGGAGAACCCTGATAGGCATCTAAATCAAGGACCTCTTTGCCTTCATCACAAAGAATATCAAGGAGATTTAGCATGCCACAAATCCAGGGAACCAGACCCAGGTGGTGGGTAGCACACATATGAATGAGGTCAGTTCCCACCTAATGCCATCTTCATCATCACCATGGAATGTGCATGGCTTTGATGGTCAGGAACACATCCATTTGGACAATATCAACCGGGGAGACCTGGCTGGCAGTGAGATGCAGAACAAAGCAGGCCCCGATATGGCTAGAAGGACAGCCACACAGTCCACAGGTAGTGGTAGTAGTGGAGGTAGCGGTAGTGGCAGAGAGAAGCCTAGAGAAGTCTCCAAAATCAACCTCTCACTGTCTGCCTTGGCAACATAACCACTGGTGAGCGACAGGAGTACCCACATCCCATACCAGAACTCCAAGCTCACTTGGCTACTCCAGACTTTTTGGAAAGGAATGCCAAGCCCATCATAGTGGCCACACTGGGTGTGGTCTTATAGCTACTTTAAGAGCCTTTCTGTCCTGCACTTTACCAATCAAGCCAAGAATGTCAAGAAAAATCCCCAAGTAAATGAGTACTCCAAGGACACACTGATGCAGGAATTCCAGGAGGAGACTGTTCACCTGAAGACCCAGCTGGAGAAAAAAGGGGTCGTTGGCAAAGTGACTCTGGAAGAAGAGCAGCAGCAAAAAGAAGGCTGTGTCAGCCTGGCAGAGTACCATGAATGGCCAGTGATTGAAACCTGGGTGACCAAAGAGAAGGATGACAACAACAACCACCACCCACCCCAGTCTATCCTGGAGTCAGCCTTGGATAAGAACATGGAAAATTACCTGCAGGAACAGAAGGAGTGGCTGGAGGGGGAGAAGGTGGCCATCCAGGTTGTCTGCATCTGGGTGAATGAGAAGTAAAATCCGCTGGCAGAGGAGAATATCCTGGAAGATCTGCAACAGAAACAGCAGGCTACAGAGCTGCTCAGAGCCAAGTACAAAGCCATGGAGAGCAAGCTGCTCATCAAGGACAAGAACATCATGGATCACACCAAAAAGCTACAGAAAACTGCTGTTGGAACTGAAGACTCAGGAGACTGTTGAGTAGAAATGCCATGAGCAGGAAATGCAGCAGGAGATGATAATCTGAAATGAGGAGACCAAGAAGCACTAGGACACCTCCATGTTCCATCCCTGCAGCAGATGGTGGAAATCATAACCAAGAAAGCAGAAGCTCTATGCCAAGCTGCAGGTGAAGGCAGAGATCCAGGACCAGGATGATGAGTAAGTACATCTGCACGTGGCAGGATCTGGAGGAGGCACAGAATGAGCACATCCACGAACTGAAGCTCAAGTACCTTAGAGAACTTCATCTCCCCTAAAAAGAAGAGCATGATTGTGAACAGGCTTTGCCAGGCTGTGAGGAGGAGCAGTAAAACAAGACCTCCATGTACTACACATGGAGAGTTTCACGCATTTGGACACCTTTCTGTAAAAACCTTCCATATCTAAAATCTAAAAGTCCAGATCCTGGTGCCAGAGTTCTGAACACCACCACCAGCAGCCTCAAAGTCCTCACTAACCACCATTCTCCACCACGCATGCCTTGCTAGACCATGGGTGGCAACCTTCAGTCAGGCTGCCCATCCCACAGTTTCCTGGGATGGGAAAGCCAATCCTGGATTATTTCATCACCGCTTCAGTGTGTGTGTGTGTGTGTGTGTGTGTCTGTGTGTGTGTGTGTGTGTGTGTGTGTGTGTGTGTGTGTATGCTCATGTGTGCATATCTCTGAGAGGGTAAGAATCTGATCTGGAGACTACAATTCTGGCTGCTCTTTTTAGGCCCCTTTATTTAATTAATGTTATTTATTCATGGAGATAAGTTGGCATGAGAAAGATGCTCTCATCTGAGCTGTGTGGGCCTAATAAGGTCACTGCATAGCCTCCTCTTGATTTTAACCTCCATCCCCAAGTTGGACCTCAAGCTCCTCCCTGTCGGCCACTCCCAGAAGGGAAGGTGGCCAATGCCTGGAAAGAAAGTAATTTTTTCTGTCTGTCTTACTGCATAATATCAATCTCTTTCTATGTGGATAGTGAGCAACTCCTAAGATATGTGGATAGTGAGCAACTCTTAAGAACTTTCTGGGACTAGAAAAATGCTAAGTATCCACTGAGGACAAAAGACATCCTGACAGTATTGGTCCTATGCTCCCGGTGGAGAGATCCTCCTCACCACTTTCTGGGCCTCAGACAACCTATTTCAGGTTCTTGGGCTCCTTTTCAAGGACTTAAATGACCACACCCATACAACCCATGCTCCTCAGCTTTGGCAAGAATTCATGGCTTCCCAAACTCTATTTCCTGCCCACCTTCCCAACCAGTGGCTACCTCCTGAGGACCTGTAGGAAATGTAACAGTAACTGAGACAACATGGGTAGGTATTAAGGTAAATCCCTCCTTCCAGTCCCTTTGTTTCTATTCCCCTGAGAAGTAACTTTGATAACAAGTGATCAAGCCAACTCCCCATTCTTTGAGATGCTGCTCCTTCTTGCTTTGATCATCTTCCCTGGAGCTGCCTAGAACTGAGTTCATAGTGGGAGGGAGGGATGCCACTCTACCCTGGCTAAATACAGGTATTATTGAAAACTGGTCCTTTCTTCAGCATTGTGCAAACTGATCTCTAGGGAAGTACTCCTTCCCTTCCTTTGTGACATCACAAAATGTCTCCAGGTATCTCAAGTGATAAGCAAATTTCTAGGACAAAAAAAGGAGGTGGGGGTGGCAGAGAAAACCCTGGTGGGAGAGGTACAGGGCTGTGTTCGTGGATTGGGGATACAGGTTCAGACTTGATGCTCATGTGAGGGTGAATGGTGATCTTGAGGGAACACCCACGTGGTATTATACCACTGCTATAATAGTGAAAGGTCCCCATGTGCCTTCTTCAAGGACACTGAGTAGCAGGCATCTCTGTGAGGGGCACTTACCACTGATAGGCAGAGGTCTAGGCAGGTGTAGCGGGGGCCTGTCGCGTTGGACATCAAATGGCGCGATGGTATGCCCAACCAACGCTTGAGCTCAGCTTCCAGTTCTCCTAGAGTCTCTTTCCTCGAGGCAGGGAGAGAGAGACGAGCAGTGTCCCCCAGAAGGTCAGACGCCTCTGTGGCCCCCTCGGGAGGAGACCTCCTTTTGCATGTTATGGCTTAAGGCATTCATCTCAGAATCTGGGCATTCTCAGACGGCCAGGCCGGCTGGCGCAGAGGCTGCAGGCTGCACTGGTGGGCAAGAAGAGGGAGACGCAGAGTCCGCTGTTCAACAATCTGCCCAGAAAGCAGAACTGAAACTCACCTTCATGGGTATGTCTATCGTGCAATTTCTGGATGGTGTTTTTCTGACATTTTTTGGTCCATATTTACTTTGATACCTAAGGTGAAGGAAATGTGGCTGTTGTTGACTTTATAAAGTTCTCTCTTCTTTCTCATTACAAAAGGGAGAGACATGGAATCACGAAAGGAAGCGAGACCATCTGCTCAAGACTGTAGTAAGGAAGGAGGGTCCTCAGGCCGAGGTTCCTCACGCCTAAGGCCCACAGGACGCGGGGCAGAGGCCGTGGGGCTCCTGAGAGGCGGCCAGGGGCTGAGGTACTGTCCATGGGCCCCCGCGACCCTGATGCAGCGTGTGGAAGTGGCAGAGAGCGGGCACCGCGCACATTTCCTCAGGCGGTTGAGGTCCCGAAGCTCTTTTCAAAGGCAGGGCAGCTGAATGTGTGCGCATGCGCGTGCGCATGCCTTCTACCCGGCCACTGAGCACGTGGGAACTTGTTGCAGTCCCGCCAGCTGCTAACGAAAGGCCTCTCACCTGTGAGTTTTCAGGTGAGCCTTGAGATGAGAGGATTTTCAGTTAACTTCTCCCAGTAGGTGCAGTGACACCTGTGCTTTCTCCGCGGCGGAGGGGGGGTGGGTGCCTCCAGGTCCTAGCAACTTTGGCCCCGCTGGCCCCTTTGTCTGATGCCAGCTTGCTGCTCCCTGAGGCTCGTTCCTGATGGGGCTCCCTCCCCTCTGCTGGAGCTGGGGCTCGCTCTATGAGGGGCTGAGGGGCTGACCTACTCTGCGCCTTCTCCACTGGGGGAGGCGGGCTGGTCCAGTAGGATGCAGGGTGGGGACCAGGTGCCAGGAGGTCCCCGTCCTCTAGCCAGGCGCCCTCTCTGCCCTCCGCCACCCCCGCACTTGAAGTACCAGTCACTCCCTCCAGTCTTTAATGACTGACCTCAGTAGAGAAATACCTTATGTCTGCCCTGTCAGGGATTCTGAGGCTTTTTCCAATCTTCAATGGATATAACTGCTTTACACTTCCTTTTGTGGCAGAATTTGTAAGCTTATGTGCCTTCTCTTAATCCCGCAGCACACCAGCAGGTGCTCACAGCCTCCCATTTGCTTTCCCAGCGGTGACGCTAAAGCTCAGATTCATGGTCTCTTCCTGGCTTGCAGATTCAGACTGATTTTCTACACAGGCTCACTAGCCATCTACCAAAGTTCATTCTTTACACAGGCAGTAGAGTGTGCACAGTGAACTGGCCACACGGTCTGGGATGTTTTGGGTGAGGTGAACAGAGCGTTAGGGGTGTCCATGGCCCGTTTGGGAGATCCACAGGTGAGGCAGCCCCAGCAGCTCATGGACAGGCCTCCTGATGGAATCCACAATGCAGTTAGCAGGATCCATAACCACATTCCTTTAATGCCTTCTGAGACTCCTATCAGCTACTCTCCCAGCATCTTCCATCCCCCCAGTCATGCAGCTCACAATGCAGTACTCTATATGGGTGAGAGAGAGAGAGAGTGGCCTCTTTGATAGCAGCCTGCACAGCTGAGGAATCTGGATGCTCAGTCACATGCAGTCACTTCCTCCCAGTGAGAAATCATGGGCCAAAGTAGGCTTTTTGGCAATAATCTGTGCCGCCTTGAGGTAGGTGTTACATAGGTAAAGTCAAACTATTCCTCTCATTCTCTCTAATGCATCCAAACTCGCTTTTTTTTTCTTCCAACAGTGTGCTGGAACTACTCTACTGGACTACTGGACTTCCACCAAGGCTCTCTCATCCATGACTGATTGTCTAATCCTGTGTTCTCCAGGGGCTCCCAGACCATGTGGAGAGGCACTGGAGCCAATTCATGGACCACTGCAGGGTCTACAGTGGAGACCAAGGTCTATATGCCTATTAGCCAACACAGGGAGTTAGCAAATTTATATGCTTGATGTGATCTGGGTCCCTGTAACACTGAAGTTCTAAACAAAGAAACAAGGCATTTTGGGTTTCCCTATTGATTTGTCATTAATTGAACTCCATTTATCTGAATCATAGGTGTATGATATACTCATAACCATTACATGAATTCCATGGAGGCTTCAAAACAAAACAAAAATACTGAATTTCAAACAATGTTATTTTTCTGTGCAATAATCTTACTAGTAATTACCAATAGATATAATTAGTTTACCTACAATTTAAAAGTATATTTAAATTGCTTTTGTGCTTCCTATCTGTATAACTGTCAGTGGCTCCATACAGCCTTGAGTGAAAGTGGTAAATATTTTTATGGATTGCCGTCATCATTGATTCAATACATTTATTAACACCCATATAGTTTTTATTACTTTTAATGAATTATGCAGGTAGAATACCATGTTAGATGTTATTCAGTGTATTGAGGATGATGTTCCTTATTTTACTCTTTTGGGAAATACAAAACATTAGATAATGTTGATATTGTAACATACATTTTCCAGTGTGTTTCTTCTGACCAAGTAATTAAGGAACTGTCCAGGTATATTCAGTTTTGCATCATTACAAATCCATGAGTGAGAACAAGATATGTCACCTGGAATATAGCAACGTGCACTTTGGCCTCCAAAGCAATCTTTACAAAAGACTCAGAAGAGCCTAAGTCTTTTGCACTAATCTTACATGGAATGCAAATAACATTTGAAAGATTGTTCTGCTTCAGGACAAAACATTTTTGATCTAATGTTAAAACTGGACATCAATACAAAGGCTGGGCTGAAAGCTCTTAAGCACACGATACATTTCATGGATTTTGCACGTGCTTTAAATATTTGTATACACCATTAGGACATGGCCTTAAATTGTTAAAATGTGTTAGTTCATCTCATCTCTACATTTCAGCATATGACACATACTCAATATATATTAGCTATGTGATCTTAATATTTTGTCTCTAATTAATATACTCTGATTATGATTTTCCTATTGTAAATTATAACTCATCCTGTAATACCATATATACATATAGTTATATGTATATATATGAACTTATAGGGATATTTATAATCCATTAAGTGGTATTATATTCTGATACCAAGTAAATATTTTTTTCCATTAATACACATGTTAAGATATTTGCAGTTGCAAAGGACAGCATTAAAACTCCAACTAGCTTAAATAAAATCAGTTAATTTATATTATGATAGAAATCGCTACTAAAACTTGTAGATTTACAATGCTACTTTAGCTGACAATTAAGGAATAATAAAAGCTAACCTCCTCCCTCAGTATCCATCTTAACTGCCCCCAAATAACTGTGTGTCTGCTTAATTCATGTCTACCTGTGCGCTAATTATTATGGATACTCTGGCTACTTTAGGTTGCAGGCTCATCTGTGAAGGTGTGAGAGCTAAATTCCATGTCAAGTGAGTGAGTGCCTCTTTCTGAAAGAAAATATTTTTATTATTAGAAAAAAAGAGTAATGAATGTTTTGTTTCCAGCATTCAGAGTTTTAACAGCCCAATTCTCTGACCTTATAGACTTTAGCCTAGTCCTTCGGGAATTTGGCCTCAAACTTGTACACATCACCTCTGACAGTCATGGGAGCTTTGATCTCCCTCAATCTAGCACTGCCACTTCCTGTACTCAATAATGCTAGGTGTGAAGTAGATACTACCCTGAGTCCTAAATTTGGAAAATCCTCAATTTCTCCAGCACCGGATGACCTTTTCAACATTTCACTCCCTTGTTAAAAACCCATGAACCCTCCATTGTTCTTGGGATAAGTCAAATCATAATCCTTCCCTTGGTTTCTTTGCTTGCTCTTCTTGTATCTTTCAAGAACTCTTCATCCTAAGTTCTCTTCAGTAATATTGAATTTTTTTTCTTCTTTAAAAGTACTATACTCTTTATATACTTTCACTTGACATCTGAATATGCTGTTCCCTTTGTTAGAATCCATCTGCCTCAGCCTCTTCACTAAGCTAGGATCTAGTCACTTGTATGTTTTTACCATACATCATTTACTCCGGGAAATGATATTTGATACCATACATCATTTACTAAAATAAAGCTGGAAGCCAGTTGGTCAGCTTCTCTCACACACTCTACATCCGATCCTGTGCCTTTTTTGTTAACTATTATATATGTACATTGTAAAATAAAAAGAAAACGTATATTAGGACCAATAAGTTAAAATGCCTATGTCCAATTCTAAGCTCTAGATCTAAGGTTTAGGACAAAGATTTTTGTGTTATCATTTGCAAAAAATTATACCATGAAGGCAGTTTTCAAATTCTGTAAGTTAAAATATGGGGCTTCCTTATCTCTGATAGTTCTGGTCAATGACATGGTTGCTTTGACTTATAAAATTATGTGTATCTGTAAAATTTTCCTAGTCATGCCAAAACATAATTTTGGAGTCAAACGAAAGTAACAGAATCAAGATAGGTAAGGGGAGAGGTAGTAGGGAGAGGTAGGTAGTAGGGAGAGAAGCTTAAAGTAAGAGGCCTGTTTGCTAATTAATATTTCCTTGTTGCCTGCTCTAACCTCCCCTTCATGCTGACAACTTTTCCCAAACAATTTCTATGTCTTTGTGCTATTTTTATATCCTCCACAATTCAGTGTAAGAGTACTTTCCCATGTGTCACCCCTGATTTAGAGATAAGCAAATATCCTGACATTTTGCCCACTCATGAGGTAATAACTATTCCTCAAATTACTAATAGAATCAATTGTTCACTCTCTTGCAAAATTATTGGAGTAGTAAGTTTATTCCTCAGCTATGCTCAGAGATATTATTAAAAACGGCACAGGCTGACCATGGTTACTGCTTCACTGTCATGGACTACTGACCATCTTCTGTTACTCAAAACTAAGAAAATTATTTCATTATTCTATCTGACTATTCATATGTGCAGAAGCTGGGGTTATTTGTAATCATATTTCAACAATGATAAGGTAAAATAAAGGTAGATACCCACTAAGGAACCGACAAAGAACACATCTGAGACTAAGGGCTGCTATCTCACTGCTTCTGACGTTGTGCACCTCTTTGAGATATAGAATAAATCCAGGCATAAATAGAGTGAGACCATGGTATCCTTATTGGACTTGACCAAATTGAAAATATATACCTTGTTTTCATCTGTCCATTTTGTCCTATCCACAATGCCTGTAGTCAGTGTGATGATTTGCCTATAAGAATAAGTGAGTAATGAACTCAGGAAACATATTTTCCACTTATTAAAGTGTGATCAACATTATTTTAATTGTATAGTTCTATAGTTATGACATATATATTTTATATATATGTATATATATTTATTCATGTTATCATGACCACAGCCAAGATATATATAACATTTTCTATCTTCCCCCAAAGTCCCTATATGTCATTTAGGCAACCCTTCCATAATCCCTGATTCAGACCAATATCTGCTACTGTGACTATGGATTAGTTTTGCTTCCTCTAGAATTTCTGAACCATGGTGTATTAATTATCTGAGACATCTATGAAAAGTCACCACAAACCTGGTGATTTAAAACAAGAGTGTTTGAATTTATAAATTTGTTGTGGGAAAATGGTTATCTTAAATAAGAAATGCATACATATATATATATAATAAAATAGGTGCAAATACTGTACGCTGAAAATTACTAAATATTGGTGAGAAAAATTTAATAAGGCAATGGCTTCTCTTTATTTTGGGAATCCATCAGAAGGATGCAATTTAAGAGGAGATATATGAAGCATGAGAGAGACTCTCCCTGTTATTGTGGGAAGAAGAGAGAGATAACATAGAAACATGAAAAGGAATGGGCAGCTTCTAGGAGCAAAGACCACGCTTTCCTTGATCATTAGCAAGGAAATACTTTCCTTAATCCTACAATCCCACAAGAAAATGAATCTTGCCAATGCAATGAGCTTGGGATTTCATTCATCCCTAGAGCCTCCAAAAGGAGCACAGATCTACTGGGTATTACAAGCAAAAGCACTAAGGATGTACTGTATGGTGACTAACATAACATAATAAAATAAAACAAAATTAAAAAAATAAGCAAAAGCAGAGAGAACATGTATATTAGACATTTGTAATATGAGATAATAATCAAAAGTTACACAATATATTACCCAAAATATATTTTGCCCATTTTTATTTCACACAAAAGCCAATGCTCATATTCTAGGTGCTGGAGGAAAAAAAAAAGGTATAGCGGATTTGGGCTCTTAAGTGCATTTCCTTCTGTTACACTTTTTCTCACACTATTTATACCAAATATATGTTCATAATGGATATGCTTTAGATGAAAAAGCAGAAATAGTGCCAGATTATGTGAACAAAATGTTGAAATGAAATAGCAAAAGAAAAGATAGCTGAACAAAATTACCTATCCAGGGAGAATTATTCACACTGTATAAATGTTTTATTTTTTTAACTGCCTGTAACCTAAATCATAGACCCTTTCTAAAGAACGATTTTATATACTTCATTTTATTGCTGTATAAATTAGAAGAAAACAAGATGTGGTGGCTTACCCAAAATCCCTACTAGAGAGCAATATAATCTGAAATAGAGCCCAAGACCTCTTCTTTCTCTAAAAGTAAATAACTACTCCAGTTTTTAAAAAAGTAAATAAATCATACTTCCTTACATTATGTTTATGTTCAATGGTTAATTTAAAATGATGATACTTTAAATTGTATATAAAGAGCTAAACATTAACATAAAATAATCTTTTTAAAACAATCCTTTCAGTGCAAAACAATATCCATTAAATTCTCACATACTATATGATTCTCTCTTTTGGGTGCTTACTAAGCATAGTATTTGACTATGTGGTATAAAGATGATTACAATGACCAGATATAATGTAGTCAGTTTGGAAACAAGGCATAGACACATCAATAAACACAAAGGGTCCAGAAAACTTAATCTAAAATGAAAATATTTTAAGACTTCACATTTAATCTAAATTGGATTTATACGGTTAAAGGGTGTTTACCAGGAATTTTCTTTCATTAAAGTTAGCATTAACTTAAATTTTTAAAGATTTCCCCTTTATATGCCCAGAGGCTTCTATTTACAGATGTCTTCCACAAACCAATGTTCATACCACTGTCAGGATTTATAACTGAAGTACTCTAAACTCAACTATTGTAACTGCATCGTACTTGACAGTGTCAACATGATGAGAACTGACAAGGGCTAGAGTACATTTTGTGTCTGCTGATAGAAATTCCCATTTGTTGTCAATGTAGCATCCCTCCATTTAAACATATTTCTTTAAGAAAATCGACAGAAATATGAAAAGCAAAATGAGATAAGGAAAATAGAATAAAGGATAAAAATGAAAATAAATGAGAATAAGAAAGCTTTAAGTGATTCAGGACAGGAAAAATGAGGCAAATGATTTATGGGTTTCAAAGTCTGATTGCTGCCATAAGACCACATAAGTACATTCATCCAACGTGGATTACAAATAAATGAAAGGTATTGGTCTGAGCAGACTTACACAATGTCAATATTTCTGATATAGAAACATTACCTTAAAGAATACAAAAATAAAAATAAATTTTAAACCCTCTAAACGTGTCTTTATAGATGGTTTAAATAATGCTCTCAAACAGACCCCTCACTACTAGGTTCTGGTTGAACTTTAGTATTAGACATAAAATCAAGACATACTTTATCAGGGCAATCCAAGTTTTATATCAAGTCGTTTGTATCATAAACATCGTATAATTTGGTAAATTTGAATTATGTTACACTCAATATGCCTATCTGATGGAAAATGAGTATGAGAGGGACCTTACATACTTGTGATTAAAGTTAGTAGGTATTTTGGGGCAACTGGGTGGCTCAATTGGTTAAGCATCTGACTCCTGATTTCAGATCAGTTATGATCTCACACTTGTGAGATTGAGCCCTACATCGGGCTCCATGCTGGGCATGGAGCCTGCCTAAGATTCTCTCTCTCCCTCTGCCCCTCCACCCTCTCTCTCTCTTTCTCTCTCTAAAAATAATAATAATAAGTAAATAAAATTTTAAAAAAATATAGTAGGTTTTCTTATTATTTCACAAATGTTCTAGGAACATCCTTCACAGATTGTGTTTCACTCTTTCCCTCAAATTCATCTTTCAAAATTTTCCTGATATATAACTAACCTTGTATTTTCCTAAAATACTAAAATTCTTACTTCAATATTCTAAGTAATTGGGACTATACCTCAGTGATAAAATAATTTTTAAGGACATGGTATCTAAAAGTGGAGATATATTTTAAAAATAAAACAGCTGCAGATTTTAATGTGGTATTAAACAAAATTCCAGATATTTGCAGCACAAGTCTTACCAAGAAAATGATCAAATAATAAATCCATTCTAGCATTACATAAGAAGTTTCCCTTCTTTCACTATTATTACCATACTTTCTTTAGTAGCATAGTGTAAAATAGTTCATGGGACTTGGCATCAGAAAGATCTCAATTAGTATCCCACTTCTGCCATTTATTGGCTTCATGAACCTAGTCAAGTTATTTATACTCTTGGGGACTCTGTTTTCTCAAATGCAAATCATGGTTAATAAAGAGTGGGTTATGCAGAGGATTAAATATGTGAAGGAGATGGTATATGAAAGTGTGTGTTTATTTCCCTTCTCTTTTCCTTCCTCTTTTCGTTTCTTTACTGGGAGAAAGAGCACTTGTAAATCCGAGAAAGGATTCACCCTTTTAATTTATGTAGCCTTTGACAGTCTCCAGAATTAGTTTTGTGGCATGTCTTCCATCTTATTATTGGGTGGGGAACATAGTCAAGTGTGAGGTGTGATAGAGGATAATGAAAATCATCTGCCTTGAGAAATTGAGGGAGATACTAGGAATAATAAGAAGTCAAACTATTCACTTAATAATAAATGAAAATTATCCTCTACCCATTATTGAAAGACTTCAGTCATAAAGATTCACTTAGGGAAGCTGTTATATATGAAGATTCTGGGCTCTACCCAAGCCTCTTACCTGAGTATGGGAAGATCAAACTGCCAAACTCTCAAACTCCAAAGCAGGTGGCCTGTGGAAAAAAGGGAAAAAGGGGATCTAAGATAGACCCTTGAAGACAAAACTTCAAATGCCTAGTTGTACTGATTCTGTTTCTTCTGAATCCTGGTATGGTATTGAAATGGTTAGAATTTTGTTTGGAGCAGTTTCTCAAACGTTGGTACTTAGACTAATCTGTTGAGGGCACTTATAAAATATTGCAAAACAACTCCCAAACGCTGTATAAAAAAAAAAAAACAACATAAGAAATCAGGCAAACATCTAAATATTTATAAAGGTTCTGAGATAATCGTGATATGAGTTTTGTGGCTTTGGCAAGAAACAAACCTGTATGATTGAATAATATATTGCTAAAAAATTGACACTCAAATCTCAGGGACAAGTTATGGGAATGACAGAAATACTCAGGAACACATTCATTGATATATTTACAGACTTTTACAAATGTTCTGATTATAGTAAGTGGCAAATGGGACTGTTAGCATATTATATTCTGAAGAAGAATTTCAGATTGTAGGGTGCTTAGCTCACTGACTGCCCTGCGCAAGAAAAAAAAAATTAGAAGCCTCATCAGGAGGGTTTGATTCGCTTCTTTGGATATTATTTACTTATATGAGACAGAGAAAAATAGTCTAATTAAATGTGTTTGAAAACATTTGACCACAAAAGAACAGTTTCAAATATATTCTATATTAGCTCTTTGGCATTTGATCATTTAGTGATCAAATTTTGGGGTAGAATAGTAGTTCACTTTTTAAATCAGTATTTACTAATATAGATTCCAAATGAATTAAAAATTGGTAGCACCTTTGCTGTTTCAGTAAAATGGTTTCATCTTTAAGTAATTATTGTGTTTCCTTTTCTTTATGTATAACAAATATGCAAAATAGGTAAAAGACACCAGCTTGTATTGGTGTGACCTGGAGTTAAGGAACAGAAATGAGTGCCGACCTGCTTCTCCCTCCCTGCTGGAGGTATGAGAGTAATTTGAAGTCTATCCAACTAGTATTATAAAAATACATTAAATACAGTACATTCTTAGTATTCAGGGAAATTAAAAGCAAGTGTTTCAGTATTGAGCAGAGACCAAAGAATTCTATGATGAGCTCATGTGTGTTTATGATGTGATATTTATTTGTAATTTTTGTAGAGTTTCTATTATAGGATTGTTTCACTTAACTAATGAGTAAAACTGAACAGCATCTATGTTTAAGTTGAGCTTTGCTCATTTCAACTATGCATTCCATATCTAGTACCCTGGGTTAAAAGTAAAAAAATAACAAATAAGAACATGCGCTTTTGAAAATCACCTAGAAAAGCAGGATAATCCTTCTTGCAAGATATGAAAATTAAACTATAAAAGCAAAGCTCCTTAACTGGAACATAGGTATATAGATATATAAAATATAGAATATAGGTTTTGATAAATCTGGTTGTGACTCAGATAACTCTATGTAGTTATTTCAGATAACTCTGTCTAGAAATAGATATAAATTATTTTATAAAATGTTCCAGCCTATACAGAGTTGTTCATAGCTTAAAAGATAATAACTTATGACAGTTAAGAAGATAATTAATGTGTAGTATGAAGATGTGCACTGGAAACATGTAATTCTAGATGCAAATATAATTTGGGAAGAAGAAGCCTGTAAAAAAAAAAAAAAAAGTTTCCATGTAACCACAGGTGCTGAAGGTCCCAGCACAGCATTTGAAGCAACCAATTTTATAAGCAAAGATTGGTTCAAGAATTTTCGGAAGCATATTAATTTGCATAATGTGAAATAGGAAAGTAGGCATCAGTTGAATACAAAACTGAGAAAGTATTCCCTACCAAGGCAGAAAATACAAAGTGATGAGCCATAGGCAAAATAAATTTCAGTTAGAATTGCACCATTCAGTAAGGGAAGAAAATCTGTTTCTAAATATACATTCATGCTATTTGTGGTGAACACATGCACGTAAGATACAGCAGCAATCACAATCACTTACCATTACTGTTTTAGCTTTGCCAGTTCAGTTGAAATTCATAATTAATATGACTACAATAATGATAATTAAATAGTTTATTTTACTAGAAAAAACAACTGAATGCCAAGTTAAATCGATTGAAATCAAATTAATATTATTCATACTTTGCTGTTTTAAAAATTAAATGATCATTAAAATAATATAATGTTTCATGAAGGGATTTATATATTTTAGATTTTCACAAATTTGAAGGTCTGCAAAGGTCTTAATATTGTTTACAAATGTCCAATTTTTAATATGTCTTCTTTCAGCAAACTTGATATGTAAATATGTGGGTTGTTCATTAAAGTAGCAGATTTCTACTTTAAATAGAATGTCATTTTATTTGACAGTTTATGTATAGAAAAATATAACTTTCCATAGGATACAAGAAGCTTTCAGTTTCCTAATTGCATTATGTATGGGGACTTTCCTTTAACTTTTTCCACTAAAGAACTTCACCAGTTTAATGATTTTTTGAGTTAGGTGGAAAATTATCTTTTCCACCTAAATATGGAAACATGGAAACTTGGAAATCTATTTTTGCTCTGAGGAGGTTGTTTCAACCTCTAAATTATCCATCTATGTCAAAATAAGCTAGACATATGCTGTAAGAACAACAACAACAACAAAAAACTTCACTGACTATACAAAGCAAAAGTGCATTTCTTGCTCATTCTAAGTTCTGTGTGATTTCAGGTATTTCACAACAAAAGCTGTCCCCTGTGTGGAAACTCCATGATTCAAGTCACGCCCATGTCATGGCTCTCCTTTCACTAAGTGAAGTTTTATCATTATTGTTCTGTCAGGGGAAGAGAGAATAGAACTCTCTACTTACTTATTTTTTGTCTTAGCCTAGAAAAACACATTTCTTCCACTCACATTTTAATGACCAGAAATACCCACATGATCCCACCTAATTAAAAGAAATACCGAACATGCAGTCTCTTCTGTACAAGAAAAGGGAAAGTAGATATAATGATGAGTACCAGTAATCTCTACCTCAGAAATTTAGACCGAATCTATAATGTTTTTGTTTAAGATAGTAAAATCGAACAAATGTTAGAGCAATGACATAAAGAATTAGATAAAACTACTGTTTGTAAGATTACCATAGTGAATCTAATAGTTTTGCAAAACAAAACAAATGAGGTGAACTATCCCATTTTTTTGAAGATTTTTTATTTATTTAAGAGAGAGAGTGTGCAACGGAGGAGCAGGGGGTGGAGGACAAGCAGACCCCATGCTGAGCTCGGAGCCCAGCATGGGGCTCAATCCTACGACCCTGAGATCTTGACCTGACCCAAAATCAAGAGTTGGACGCTTTGACTGAGCGACCCAGGCGCCCTGGAACTATCCTATTTTTAAGAAAATATTGGATAGTATAATAACTGGCCTCTAATTTTAAAATTTTCCCATACAACCTCCAAATAAATAAAGTGAACTATATATAACCTATGCCAGAGTATAATGAGGAGTTACAGTTTGCTAAAAACTGCAGTTTACATGTAAAAGGGGAAAAACATCCAAAATTAGTATAGCCTACTCAACTGACCTTTTCTAAGAGGAACAGGAAGGCTATTGATGAAACGAATTGAGCAACAGAGTCCTTACAGTAGGAGAACACAAGAATCATCCTTGAAGGAGAAAGTCTGACCCTGAGTGACAAAAAACTGAAACATATCGAATACCTGTGGATCAGTGCAATATTTATTAGAGGACAAAAGGGGAAGGCTGGAACACGTGTAGAGTCAAAGGTAATGGGGAAAGCAACACTCTGGGGGATAATAGAGCCCATGTGAAGAGGAGGCATTATTTGCAAGTGTGGTGGTAAAAGTGTAGAGTGAGAATGCTGTAAAACAATGTGGAATTTTCAGAAACAAAATGAGATCACAGCATCAGAAGAAATTCTACATCTCTCCTACCCTTAACACACAAAGGAAAAAGTTAGCAATTAGTAAAGAAACTTCACTGTGCCATCAGAATATGGTAAACTTGAACTAAGAATCTTAGTAAGACTTTTTGGCTTTCGGCTCGGGGAGGCAAAGGTGAAACTTTCTTCGGTCGTCCCGAATCCGGGTTCATCTGACACCAGCCCCTTCCGCCATGCCACCTAAGTTCGACCCCAACGAGATCAAAGTCGTGTACCTGAGGTGCACCGGTGGCGAAGTCAGTGCCACGTCTGCCCTGGCCCCGAAGATAGGCCCGCTGGGTCTGTCTCCAAAAAAGGTTGGTGATGTCATTGCCAAGGCAACCGGTGATGGGAAGGGTCTAAGGATTACGGTGAAACTGACCATTCAGAACAGACAGGCTCAGATTGAAGTGGTACCTTCGGCCTCTGCCCTGATTATCAAAGCCCTCAAGGAACCACCAAGAGACAGAAAGAAGCAGAAAAACATTAAGCACAGTGGAAATATCACTTTTGATGAGATTGTCAATATTGCCCCACAGATGCGACACCGATCTTTAGCCAGAGAACTCTCCGGAACCATTAAAGAGATCCTGGGGACTGCCCAGTCTGTGGGCTGCAATGTAGATGGCCGCCACCCTCATGACATCAACAGTGGTGCGCTGGAATGCCCGGCTAGTTAACTACAAAGGAAAATGTTTCAATAAAGGATCATTTGACAACCAAAAAAAAAAAAGAAAAAGTGACTTTTAAAAAATTTTATGCTACAAAAAAGGAAGACTTTTTTTTTTTTTTTAAATCATGGTCTCCCTAGGAATAGCTTGTTCTCAGCACAGAGTAGATGCTCAATAAATGTTTCTTCAGTAAGTTAATATTTTACAACTAATAAACTACATGGAATTTAAATTTACATTTAAAATGATTTGAAAGATGCATATCATAAAATAAACTTGTCCTCAACAGTAAGTTACCATTTTATTTTTTTAAAAAACCACGTGTTTCTAGAGGAGCCTCTATTTGCCTATTATCATACCCTTAAGAATCAAAGCCATGAGTATCCCGAGTGTCCTCCAGTTAACTTCCCCATGTGGGTAAGTGCCTTCAGAATTCTGTGAATTGTGACAAGTGGAGGCACTGACTTCTGAATTCCCTCTAGGGAGTGAGGGTCCACCCATGGTTGGAATTTCTTTTACCACATGCTACCTTTCTGAGTTTTGTGTCAGACCTACTATTTGGGGTGCAATCAGGAGTGCATCAGCATCCCCTTACAGGAACACAGGCTACTCCAGATTATGGTAATGCTGTGTCCCAGACGAACATCATCAGTAAATGGGAATGTTTGCATTCTTCACTGGTGATCATCGGAAGCTTTGCACATCATGCAGTCAGCCTTGGTCTGGGTTTGCCTTCCCTGTCACCAGCATCACTTGGTGGGATCTGATGTGGAGAGACACCATAATTAAACATGACCCAGACAGCCAGTAGCTTGTAAATGCTCGGTGAACCTGGAGGTGCATGGTCCAAACACAGGAGTGTCAGCGGGTGATACACAGCCTCTCTAAAAAGATGGAGAGACTAGAAGGGAGGGGGAAAGTAGAGGAAGTGACAGACTGGAATTGGTCACAGGGAAAAGTTCTATAATTGTCAGATATCAGCCAGCATCCATTTGGAGATGCACAGGGAGGGAAGGTAATTCCTTAAACTCTCTTTTCAAATGTTACTTTGGAAACACCTGACATTCCCTTTCCGTGGCTGCTGCAGCTGTTCATTCCCCTCTGTGATAAATAGGAGGGGAAAGAGCAAGACTGCCTGTTGTCTAGTTTTACACTTCCTAGCCAAAACCATAGGAGACACATGGAGTTTTACATATTTGGATTTTTGCCCCAAATGCCAGACCTGATTTGTGTTTGGAGAAGCACCATCTTTAAAAAAAAAAAAAAA
>NW_027397066.1:37384272-37393824 GCF_003265705.2 Callorhinus ursinus | reverse complement strand
ACCAAAAAAAAAAAAAGAATCTTAGTAAGACATTCAAACCACTCAGACTAATCTACATATAATTAGCTCTAATTAATGTTTCAGAAAAATAAAAGCTACTTTAAAAAAATACACAGGAAAACTCACATAGCTTCCCCTTCAGATACAAGATAAAAGTAGAAAGTGACTGTCAAAACTGTCAGGTAGATGAAAATAAACACCAACAATAATTATAAAGCAGAGAAAAATTATAATACAGACTCTAATATAAACTAAATAACATTAAGTAATGGAAAAATGGAAAAAATCAGGGAGTCAACAACTCAGAATATAAATGGATCACAAACTAAAAAAAAAAGGAAACCTGAATTAACCTTGAAACAATATGCTGAGTGAAAGAAACCAGTCACAAAAGAGTGTACTTTGTTTCCATTTATATGAAATGTCCAGATTAGGCAAATGTTTAAAGAAAGAAAGTAGACTACTGGTTGTCTAGGCTGGGGAGATGGATGGAGAAAGTAACTGCTAATGGGCACAGGTTTCTTTCTTTTTTGGGGGGGGCTGATGAAAATGTTCATAATTTAGATTGTGGTGATGGTTGTAGAATTCTGTGAATATCCCAAAAACCATTGAACTATATACTTTGGTGAATTATGTGGTATATGGATTATTTCTTAATAAAGCTATAACACACAAATTCACACACATGCACATGTGCACAAAAATTTGAAATCCAATTGCCCAAACTGAGGAAAGAAATCCAAGGAAAAGATAAAACATCTAAAAACAAAGACTATTTTTAAAAATCTCAGAAGAGAATGATTTGACTAAAATATAATAAAGGAATTGGAGGAGTAAAAACAAAGAGAACTACAACAAAAAAAATAAGAGTAAAAACAGATGAGAGAAAGCCATAGATTTTGAATAGGGAGCAAAGACCTATCGTAAGTACAGGCATACTTCTTTTTATTACAGCTTATCACATTTTGCAGATATTACATTTTTTACACTTTGAAGGTTTGTGGCAAAACTGCACTGAACAAGTATATTGGCATTGTTTTTCCAACAGCTTGCTCACTTCAGGTCTCTATGTCACATTTTCATAATTCTCACATTTCAAATCTTCTCATTATCATTATATTTGTTATAGTGATCTGTAATCAGTGGCCTTCCATGTTACTATTGTAATAGTTTTGGGGTGCCACAAACCACACCCATATAAAACAGTGAACTTAATTGTTAAATGTTGTAAGTGTTCTGACTGCTCCACTGACTGGTCATTCCCTGGTCTGTTTCCCTCTTCTCAGGCCTCCCTATATCCTGAAATACAATACTATTGAAATTAGGCCAATTAATAGCCCTACAATGGCCTCTAAGTGTTCATGTGAAAGGAAGAGTCACATGTTTTTCACTGTAAATCAAAAGCTAGAAATGATTAAGCTTAGTGAGGAAGGCACTTTGAAAGCCAAGATAGGACAAAAGCTAGGTTTCTTGCGCACAACAGCCAAATTGTGAATGCAAAAGGAAAGTTCTTGAAGGAATTAAAAGTACTACTCCAGTGACCACATGAATGATAAGGAAGTGAAACAACCTTATTGCTGATATGAAGAAAGTTTGAGTGGTCTGGATAGAAGATCAAATCAGCCACAACATTCGCCTAAACCAAAGCCTAATCCAGAGCAAGACCCTAACTCTCTTCAATTCTGTGAAGGCTGAGAGGTGAGGAAGCTGCAGAAGAAAAGTTTGAGGCTAGCAGAGTTTGGTTCATGAGATTTAAGGAAAGAAGCTGCCTGCAAAACATAAAAGTGCCAGATAAAGCAGCAAATGCTCATGTAGAAGCTGCATGCAGCAAATTATCCAGAGGATCTAGCTAAGATAATTAACAAAGGTAACTACACTAAACAGATTTTCAATGTAGGTGAAACAGCCTTGTATTGGAAGAAGATGCCGCCTAAGACTGTCAGAGCTAGAGAGAAGTTAGTGCCTGGCTTCAGAGCTTCAAAGATCAGGCTCTCTTGTTAGGGGCTAATGCAGCCGGTGACTACTAAGTTGAAGCCAATGATCATTTACCATTCCAAAAATTCTTGGGCCCTTGAAAATTTCGCTGTCTCTTCTGCCTATACTCTATAAATGCAACAACAAAGCCTGATGATAGTACATATGTTTACAACATGGTTTACTAAATATTTTTAGCCCACCATTGAGACTACTGCTCAAGGAAAAAAAAAAAAGATCCTTTCAAAAAATATCACTGCTCTTGACAATGTACCTAGTCACCCAAAAGCACTGATAAAGATATACAATGAGATTAATGTTGTTTTCAAGCCTGCTAACACAGCATCTATTCTGCAGCCCATGGATCAAAGAATTACTTCAACTTTCAAGTCATTATTTAAGAAATACATTTGTAAGGCTGTAGCTGCTATAGATAGTGATACCTGTGATAGATCTAGGCAAAGTAAGTTGAAAACTTTCTGAAGAAGATTCACTCTTCTAGATGCTATTAGGAAGAGGTCAAACTATCAACATTAATGGAAGTTTGGAAGAAGGTGATTCTAACCCTCATAGATGACTTTGAGGGGTTCAGGACTTCAATGGAGGAAGTAACTGGAAATGTGGTGGAAATAACAAGAAAAGTAGAATGAGAAGTGGATCCTGAAGATGGGACTGAATTGCTGCAATCTCATGAGAAAACATGAACAGATGAGGAGTTGCTTCTTATGAGTGAGCAAAGAAAGTACCTTTTTAAGATGGAAACTACTCCTGGTATAGATGCTCTGAAGATTGTTGAAATGGCAACAAAGGATTTAGAATATTACATAAACTTAGTTCATAAAGCAGCAGCAAAGTATGAGAGGATTTGCTTCAGTTTTGCAAGAAGTTCTACTATGGGTAAAATGCTATCAAACAACATAGCATGGTAAGGAGACATCATTTGTGAAAGGAAGAGTCAGTCAATGTGGCAAAATTCACTGTTGTCTTATTTTAAGAAATTGCCACAGCCCTGCCTTCAGCAACAACCACCCCCATTAGTCAGCAGCCATCAACATCAAAGCAAGGTCCTACACCAGCAAAAAACTGAGATGATGGTTAACACAATTTTAAGCAATGAAGTATTTTTTAATTAATACTTTTATTTAATGTGCATATGTACATTTTTTAGACATAATGCTGTTACATGCTTAATAGACTACAGTGTACAGTGTACTACAGTATAAACATAACTTTTTATATGCATGGGAAACCAAAACATTTATTTGACTCACTTTATTGTTATATTTGTTTTATTGTAGTGGTCTGGGACCAAATCTTCATTATCTCTGGGGTATGCCTGTATCATTGGACTGTCTGAAGAAGAAATCACAAGTATAAAACTGAACTAATGTTTAGAATTATAATTAAAGAAAATTTTCTGGAATTCAAAGATGGCTTGAATCAATGTTTTCAAAGGGTGCACTTACATATTGTTAAAATGACTCCAAATGATGAATTTTGAAGCATAATTTTGTAACTATTAGAATTAAAAATAAAGGTAACAGGGAGATAATAGAAATCACTAATCTTCCAGATAAAAAGACCAATTGTATTCAAAGGAAAGAAAACAAGGATGTAGAATGTGAAAACCAAGTGATAGTGAAACAATATTGTCAAGAAATTTAAAAGAAGATAGAGAAGTCCAAAGATTGTATCCTCAGTAAAATCACGTTTCAAGCATCTAAGCTATAGGAAGAGTCAATCAACAGTATGCCCAGAGTAGGAAGTTCCAACTCCCCATTCCCACACAGAAATATTTTAAAAACAACTAGACTGGTTAAAATAACTACAATATCTCTGGAAATCAGTCAAAGATCTACAGCAAAATCAAGTTCTAACCTGAAAAAGCCATGTTAAAAATGGTAGGAAATTTTATGGTGTTTTTACTTGCCCTTGGCTCTCCTCCTCCCAATACATTGTGGTTTATAGGGGAAGTGGAGGCCTGTTCCTTAGTTAACTTCCTTGGACCATACAGAGAGCAGAGCAGACCTAATCGTAGCATTTTAATTTCTCTTGCAGCTTCTGGAGAGATTCGTCTCCACATCACTTAATTTACATCTCAGACTAGAAAAAGCCATGGAAGCAGTGGGCTGAACATCATTAGATGATCACAAACCTGAAGATGACTGAGACAAGAGATTACTGGTAGATGATTATAATGCAATAGTTAGGGCCCTGAGAAGCATGGCAGAGACCCAGGGAAATTAAGACAAAATTATCCAAATATACTTAGGAATTGGAAAAATGCACACACACACACACACACACACACACACAGACCCAAGGAAAAAGCAGGCCAAAAACGTACCTGACAAGACCTTCAGCCTTTATTCTTGACTGATCCCAAGAATTAAAACATGCTGTGCTAATTAGGAAAGATCTTCAACTGCATAGAGCAGGTTTACAAAGATTGGGGAGATGGCTGTGGTTTCAAGTGCCCAATTTTCGATAAAATACCACAAGGAATACAACAAAATGGGAAAATATAGCCTACTCAAAGTACAATATAAATCAGAAACTGTTCCTGAAGAAACACTATTAGATTTATTAGACAAAGATTTTAAAATAATTGTCTTAAATATGCTGAAAGAAGGGTGCCTGGGTGGCTCAATCAGTTAAGCATACAATTCTTGATTTCGGTTCCAGTCATGATATCAGGGTCATGGGCTCGAGTCCTACACCTGGCTCCACACTCAGCAGGGAGTCTGCTTCAGAATCTCTCTGTCCCTCTCCCTCTCCCCACCCCCATGCACACTCTCCCTCTCTCTCAAATAATAAATATTTTAAAAATATATGCTCAGATAACTAAAGGAAACAAAACTAACTAAAGGAAATATGGAACATGATGTATGAAGAAAGTGAAAAATATAAGCAAAGTGACAGAAAATATAAAAAAGAACCAAACAGAGATTTGCAGCAGAAAATTACAACTGAATTGAAAATTTCACTGGAGATTCAACAGCAGCCTTGAATAGGCAAAAGAAAGAATCAACACACATGAAGACAAGTCATTTGAAATTATTGTCTATAGAACAAAAAGAAAAAAGCAAGTTGAATAGAGCATAATGTGCTTATTAAACACCATCAAGTGGACCAATATGTGCAACATGGGAGTCCCAGAGGGGAAAAGAGAGAAAGGGTTATAGACCTTATTTAAAGAAATAATGGCCAAAAATTTACCAAATTTGAGGAAAGATGTTTATACTAAAAAAACACAAGAAGCTAGATTAACTCAAAGTATGCTAAACAGTAAGAGACCCTTGTCAAGATACAAGTAATCAAATTATCAAAAGACAAAAAAAAAAAAAGAGAGAGAGATAGAATCTTGAAAAGAGCAAGAGAAAACTGAGCCATCATCTATAATGGATCTTCAGTAAGATTATAAGTGGATTTCCCAGGAGGAAACTTGGAGGCTAGAAGGCAGTAAGATGGCATATTTACAATGTTGAAAGTAAACAAACAAAATTGTCAACTGAGAAGTCAATATCTAGTAAAACTATATTTCAAAAATGAGAAATTAAGACATACTAAGATAAATAAGAACTGAGGAAATTTATTACCACTAGACCTGACCTGCAAAAATATGCTAAAGTGAGTTCTTTAAGTTGAAATGAAAAAAATGCAAGATAGTAACTCAAAGCCACATGAAAATATAAATTTCTCCAATAAAGGTAAATATATGGACAAATATAAAAGCCAGTATTATCGTTTTGGTTTTTAACTCCACTTTTTATTTTTTCTATAGGATTTAAAAGATAAATGAAAGAAAATAATTATACATTTATTCTAATATAACTATAATTATAAATTATAAATATATCTAATATAAAGATGTAATTTCTGATTAAAATTTAAAAGTTAAATGGTTCAGTTTAAAATAGACTGTTATAACTTTAATGTTATATATAATTCCCATGGTAACCAAAAGAAAATATCTGTAGAATACACACAGTTGGAAATAAGAAGGGAATCAAAATGTGTCACTACAAAAATTTCAACCTAACACAAAGGAAACATAAATGGAAAGTAGGGACAGAAAAAAGAAAAGAAAAAAACATCTATTGGAAATAGAGAAAACAAATCACAGCGTGGCAATAGTAAATGTCCCCCTCTCCATAATTATAATTACATTTAAAGTAATTAAATTTAAATAGATTAATGCCTCAAACTAAAGACTGATTAGCATAATGCAAAAAAACAAAAAACAGGATGCAATTACAGAGTGTCTACAGGAGGCTCACTTTAGATCTAAGTATGAGTATAGGTTGAAAATAAAAGGATAGAAAAAGATATTCCATGCAAATAGTAATCAAATGAGATTAAGGGTGACTATATTATTATCAGGGGAAAAAAAATGAAAAATTGTTTCAAGAGAGAAAAAAAGGACATCCCATATAAAAGGCTTAATTATATAAAAGGATCAATTCATCAAGGAGATACAGAAATTATAAACATATATGCAACAAATATCAGAGCTCCTAAATAAATGAAAACACTGACAGAACTGAAGGAAGATATATAAAGTTCTACAGTAATAAAAGAATTTAACACCTCAGTTTCAATAGTAGATGGAACAGCTAGACAAAAGATCAATAGGGAAATAGAGGACTTAACACTATAGACCAACTGCACATACATACAAATATTTACAGAACACTCACGCAACAAAAAAAAAACTACACATTCTTCTCAAGTGTACATGGATCACTGTCTGAGATAGACCATATGTTAAGCCATTAAACAAGTCTTAATAATTTATAAAAGACTAAAATCAAACAAAGTATCTTTTCTGATCACAATGGGAGGAAACCAGAAATAAACAGCAGATGGGAAAACTGGAAAATCCACAAATATGTAGAAATTTTAAAACTTACTCTTAAACAGATAATGGATCAAAGAAGAAATCACAAGGGAAACTTAAAAATGCCTTGAGAGAAATGAAAATGAAAACAACATGCAAAAATGTATGGGATGCAGCAAAAACAGGGAGAGAAATTTATAGATATAAATGCTTATATTTAAAAAAAAGGATCACAAATCAACATTTTTTATATCTGAATTAACCACAAAAGAAGAGTATCCTAAACTAAAAGCTACCAAAGGGAAGGAAATAATAAAAAAATTTAAAAAGATCAATAAAATAGAGAACAGAAAAATAATAAGACCAAGATTTGATTCTACATAAAGATCAACAGAATTGACAGATTTTAAACTACACTGATTAAAGAATAAAAGAAAGAAGATTAGAATAACTAAGTTCAGAAATGAAAGAGAACACTACTACCAACTTTATAGAAATCAAAAGGACTATGCAAGAATACTATGAACAATTGTATATCAAACTGTATAACCTAGATGAAATAGACAAATTCCTAGAATAACCTACCAATACTAAATCATGAATAGAAAATCTGTATTCATCTGTAACTAGTAAGTATATTGAATTAGTCATCAAAAATTTCCCTACAAAGAAAAACCCAGGACCACATAGCTTCACTGGCAAATTCTACTATATGCTTAAACAATGAACACCAATTATTCTCAAACTCTTGCAAAAAAAATTGAAGAGGAGGCAATATTTCCAAACTTATTTTATGAGGCCAGGATTACTCAGATGCCAAAGGCAGATAAAGACATTGCAAACAAGGAAAGCTATAGGCCAATATCTCTAATGAATGTTAACATAAAAATTCTCAACAGAATACCAGCAAACAGAATTTAACAGCTTATTAAAAGGATTATACAACATAACCAAACAGGGTTTATTCCTGGAATGCAAGTATGGTTCAACATATAAAAATCAATTATGAAATACACCATATTAACAAAACAAAGAAATAAAAAACATGTAATCTGGAAAATAGCATTTGTTGAAATTTAACACCCTTTCAGGATAAAAACATTCAGCAAATGAAAGAAAGAAGAAAACTATAACACAATAAAAGGTTGTGCATGAAAAACCCAAACTAACATCATATGTTATGGTGAAAGACTAAAAGACTTACCTCTGAGATCAGGAACAAGACAAAGATGACTGTTATCACCACTTCTATTCAACATATAACTAGAAGTCCTAATCAATGCAACTCAGTAAAAATAAATAACTCCAAAAGAAAGAATGAGTGAGTGAGAGAGAGAGAGAGAGAAAAGAATAGGAGAAAGAAAGAAGTGGCATCTAAATTGGAAGTAAAGAAAATAAATTATATCTGTTCATAGGCAACATGATTTTATGTGTAGAAAATCCTAATGGTTTCATACACACACAAACAGATCTAAAAAGTGAGCTCAGCAAAGTTGCAGGATACAAAATCAACACTCAAAATCAGTTGTAATTTTATACACTATCGATAAACAACCACAAAGGAAATTAACAGTGATTTCACTTATTTCATCAAAACAATAAAATACTTAGGAATAAAACTTAACCAGGGAAGTGAAAGCCTTACACATTGTGTAACAGAGAAATTAAAGAATTGAATAAATGGAAAGATATTACAGATTTGTGGTTTGGAATACTACATTATTAATATGCCAATACTACTCAATGCAATTTACAGGTTGAACGCAATTCCCATCAAAATGCCAATGATCGGGGCACCTGGGTGGCTCAGTCATTAAGAGTCTGCCTTTGGCTCAGGTCATGATCCCAGGGTCCTGGGATCGAGCCCTGCATTGAGCCCTGCATCAGGCGCCCTGCTCGGCAGGAAGCCTGCTTCTCCCTCTCCCACTCCTCTTGCTTGCGTTCCCTCTCTCGCTCTCTCTCTCTCTCTCTCTGTCAAATAAATAAATAAATCTTTAAAAAAATTTTTAAAATGCCAATTACGTTTTTTTGCTGAAGTACAAAGATTGATCCTAAAATTTATGTGGAATTTCAATGAATTCCAAATAGCAAAACAATCTAGAAAAAGAAAAACAAAGTAGAAAGTCTCATTCTTTCTGATTTCAAAGCAACACAAAACAACAATAATCAAAACAGTATGGTATGGCATAAGTACAAACATACAGACCAATGGAATAGAATAGAGAACCCAGAAATAAACCCTCAAATATGCAGTCAAGTGATTTTTGGCAAGGGCGCCATTACCATTCAATGGGGAAAGGACAATCATCAATAAACTGTGTTGGGAAAATTGGATATCCACTTGCAAAAGAATGAAAGTGGGCTCTTACCTCAAGCCATATACAAAAATTAACTCAGAATTGATAAAACACCTAAATGTAAAAGCTAAACTGTAAAACTCTTAGGGGAAGACATAGGGGAAAAGTTTCATAACATTGGATTTGGCAATACATGACACTAATGAAGAGTAATCGTTTAATAGGTATGGAGTCTATATTTGAGAAAATGAAAAAAAGTCTGGAGATGGATTATAGTAATTTTTTAAAAACAAGGTGAATATATTTAAGGGCCCTTAAATATATACTTAAAATAGTTAAAATTTATTATTGCTATTGGTCCAGTGCCTGTTGTGTATTTCTAACTCCTTTCCTCCCTTCCTTCCTTCCTTCCTTCCTTCCTTCCTTCCTTCCTTCCTTCCT
>NW_027397066.1:37219760-37384262 GCF_003265705.2 Callorhinus ursinus | reverse complement strand
CTTCCTTCCTTCCTTCCTTCCTTCCTTCCTTCCTTCCTTCCTTCCTTTCCTTCCTTCTCCTTCTTTCTTCCTTCCCTCCCTCCCTCTCTTCCTTCCTTCCTTGCAATTATCCTGTTTTTGCTATATTGCTGTATACTGGGCATGAGTTGAGGAAGGTAGTGGGCAGACAAGTTACTTTTTTATCATACATAGGTTGTCTGATCATAAAGCACAAACTTCAGATACTAAGAAAATGACAGTGAATCACCCAGAGATCCTGAACTTTGATTTGGATACAATGAATGGATGATAGAGTCACATCACTTCAGAAGGTGGTATGGGAAGGAAGGTAAAACAGATCTTTGATGACCAGGAAACCAAATTATAACAACCACTGACTAGTTGTTATGGTTGTATTGTATTTTTAAAGGCATTTTTAGAGTCTGTTTCCTTTTTTTCTATTAAGGATTTTTGCATTGATACAAATGGAATTGATCTTGTGCAATCTTTATCATGTTTAGGCATCAAATATACTTGTTTAAGGAATAGAATCTGTATGTTTTTGGTCTTATAGGCTGTAGAAAATCAGGTAACCTAGGAACTTTCTAATCTTTGAGGTTTAGTAGAACTTTCCTGAGAAAAATCTAGCCTAGTGATTTTTTTTAAAGATTTTATTTATTTATATGACAGAGAGAGAACGACAGCGAGAGAGGGAACACAAGCAGGGGGAGTAGGAGAGGGAGAAGCAGGCTCCCCGCTGAGCAGGGAGCCCAATGTGGGGCTTGATCCCAGGACCCTGGGATCATGACCTGAGCCGAAGGCAGACACTTGACTGAGTCACCCAGGCGCCCCTAGCTTAGTGATTTTTAATGTGGTTTTGATAACTTTAATTCTGTGGGAATTTATTTTTGTTATCTATATATCTCTAATAGTTTCCACTTAATACAAACTAAGTAAATTTCTTAGATGAGTGCCTGGGTGGCTGGGTGGCACAGTCCATTAAGCATCCAACTCTTGGTTTGGCTCAGGTCATGATCTCAGGGTCCTGAGATTGAGCCCGAATTGGGTGGGGGGAGTCTGCTTGAGATTCTCTCTTTCTCCCTCTGCCCCTTCCCCTGCTCTCTCTTGATCTTTAAAATAAATCTTTTAAAATTTCTTAGATAATAATTATAACCTAAAATTTCATATTTATTTAGAACTTCTGTGCAAATTTATCTCATGTTTTTTAAATTTTCCTATCACTTGATATTATGTCCCCATTTCTTTCCCTCTCTCATTTCCCTCTAGTATGTATGTATTTTCTATCTTCTTTCTTAATGGTCAATATTTGGTTATTTTTTAATTTTGTCAAAGAACTAGTTTTTTATTTATTCAATAGTTTTCTCTTTTATTTAATTTCTACTGTCACTCTTATGTCTTCCTCCTATTTTGTTTGTGCTTTATGTTTTCACTGGTGTGTGTGTGTGCGTGTGTGTGTTCCTACAGCTTTTGTATGGCATTTTGTTCATTACATTTATATTTCTATTCATTACATTTATTTATTCATTACATGGATATAAATATTTAAGACTACAAATGAGAATTTTCCTTGTTACTTCTAATATTTGAATTAGTACCAAAAAAATTTACATGATTTCTTTGGTTCCTTACTATTAGCATATGCTATCTTTCTTATCTCTTTCAGTTTACCCAAATTTTGCTATTGTATTTTTATTTTGTCAGATATGTAACACATAGTATTCTTAAATGCTCTCTACTTTTATGAGTATGTAATTAATACACTCAACACTGAAACCCACCTGTATTGCCAAAATTTAACAGGATGAATCTTGTCTGTGGTAGGTTTTAGGAAGAAAGGAATTCCCTACCCTTCCCTAAGTAGTAGCAAAACTTGTATTTTATATTGGTGCAGGGTCCAAGGGGTTTTGGTGGACCTTCCCTTGATGCAAAGGACTTTTACACTTCCTCTAGAAACTGTATATATTTGCCTGACTTATGGTATTCACAAAGAGAATCTCCTATTCTTACACAGATTTTGCTTCTACCACTCCCATGAAGACCATAGGGTTAAGAGGATTTGTTGCCTTCACCTTCACCTCAGCAACTAAAGACTTGCTTCCTGTAAGAGGGTCCAGAGGAGCAGACAGCATGGCTGAAAATCATCTCATGTATGTCTGTACCACTGAGAGGACTTGCTCCTGTCTTCAGCCCTGCCCAGTCTTTCTCCTGAGCGTCTGGAGGAAGCCTGTGGGGAAGAGCCCTCCGCATGTCTGTCGCTCTAGTTACTCTAAACCAATAGGCAAGCTCAACTGGATCTGTAGTAATTCATCAACATTTTAGTTGATTTCTCACATGCTTCTGTTGAAGCCACCTGTGGCTTCTCTGCTCTGACAAAAATGAAACGGTTCACTTGTCCCTTTTCTCCTGGGAGAAGTTTGTCACTCTTGAAATTCAGTTCCCTTTTGACAAGTCTTCAGTACTTCTGAGAAAAGTTGTGCTTTTGAAAATTTTTTGCCTTTTTTGAGTTGTTAGGATGGGAGTCATATTCTCTTGCTTCTTACATCTTAAGAAGAAGCAGAACTCTCTTGATTATTTACTGTTGCTTTTTAATTACACTGTAAGCTCCATAAAGTTTTTATTTGTTCCTGTAAATTGAGGTATGTAAAACAGTGCCTGGGATATAATAAGAATTAGATTCAAAATTTGAATAAATAGTGCATTAACTAGAATACATATTCTAAAAGGGAAATAATATTTATGCACACACATATCCTCTCTTACCTCCCCCCAAAAGCCACATACTTTTATTTTATTCTCATATCACCAAATTTTATGCCTGCATGGCACCTGTCACAATCACATCACGTGTGTTTTTGTGGAGATGTGGGTGTAAATATTTGAGGTTTATTTCTCCCACCAAACTGTAAAATTCATAAGGATATAATTTTTTAAAAGATTTTACTTATTTGAGAGAGAGAGATAGCACGAGTGGGCAGAGAGGCAGAGGGAGAGGCAGGCTCCCTGCTGAGAAGGGAGCCCCATGAGTGCTCGATCCCAGGATCCCAGGATCATGACCTGAGCCAAAGGCAGACACTTAACCAACTGAGCCACCCAGGAACCCTGTAAAAGGATATATTTTTGTTTACTATTGTTTTCCTAATACCTAGAACATTATCTGAAGCAAGGCCTCATATAATCGTTGAATGAATCGATAAATGACAAAAACATAAAACAGGTAGCATCAAGGGGATAGCAGAAAAAAAATCATAAAATAACAATATTTTCACTTCAAACATGACAAAAAAGTTTAGGCTATTTTATCTGAAAGGGATGTTAAAAAAATTCAATTCAAACTCTTTGTTGTCTAAAGCAAGAAATTAAGGGCAGGAGAAATTAAACAGCTCTCCCAAAGTCACAGAACTCATTAATGGCAGAGCCTGGAATAGAAACCAGGTCTCCTGACTCTAAATCCATTGCTCTTGATTTGGGTGCTCTGAGAAAAATGCTTTAAGACATTGGTTTATGGATGTAAAAATGCCTATGTTGAGAAATAGGGGAAAAGGAAGAAAGATTTCTAAAATATGTCTCAGCCATGATACCCAAACAGATGGTCATGTTGTAGCAACTCTCTCAGGGAAGTTCTATTCAGAAAAGGCAATGCATCACCAGGTCTCATAATCCCAATGGACAGTAAATGATTTCATACTGTATCAGGCATCGCAGAAACCAACGTTTCAGTATTTCCCTCTGAAGGGAAGATGAATGTAAAATTGCTTTACCTTCATGCTCTAGCTGGTGATTTCCCTGCTGTGCCCTTCATAACACTGATAGGAAAAAAAAAAAGGGAGGGTATGAATAAAGTCTGGCAGCCATTCCAGGTATTCATAAGCTCAGAAAAAAAACTAAGGTTTTTACTAATATTAATAACAATAATAGCTACAATAATAATAATTCCTAACATGAACTGAATGCAATATGAATTATTACTTAAATATTAAAACACTCAACCAATAATCATATAATACCAAGAGGGTTTTTTGTTTTTGTTTTGTTTTGTTTTGTTTTTTAAATAGGTGATGAAAAACATAAGCTTAGAGAATTTAAAGATCTCAGAGAGCCAGGCAGTGGTAGGGCTAAAATTCAAATCTAAGTTGTTCAAGTTACTATAACATACATAAATAACACAGGAATAGAATGTAAATAAATAATCAATTTATTGACCTCCAAAATATTACTTGGATGCCTCTGTTAGTTTCTTGACTGTCATGGTCAAGGCCTGAATTTGGTGTCATGAAAAGAAATCAATATTTTAGAGTACATGAAACCATGTCTCAAGAAATTATATAATGGTTTTCTAACCCGCATCTCTATCATCTCTGTCCAATAGAAATATAATTAGAGCTACCTATTTAATTTCACATTTTTTTTGTTAGCTACATTTCTAAAAAGTAAAAAGAAACAGGTAAACTTAAATTTTGTAATTTATTTTATTTAACCCAGTATATCAAAGATATTTTCAATCCAAAATGTAATCAAAAAAGGTCCATAAATGATATGTTTTGCATTTGTTCATATTAGGTCTTTGAAATCTACTGAGTATTATTTTGCATTATCTCATGTTTTACTTTCCAAGTTAGTTTTTTTCTATTATTTACATTAATGTATGCTGCATTTGTACTATAAACATTATCACAGTAACAATGGTGTCTTTAAAATACAGGCATTCAGGGGGCACTGGGTGGCTCAGTCATTTAAGCATCAAACTGTTGATTTGGGCTCAGGTCATGATTTCAGGGATGTGAGTTCAAGCCCTGCATCAGGATCTGTACTCAGCAGGGAGTCTGCTTAGGGTTTTCTTTCTCCCTCTGCCCTTCCCCCACTTTTCCTTTCTCTCTATCTCTCTCTCTACCCCTCTAAAAGAAAAATCAATTAAAATAAAGAAAGAAAATAAAATACAGACATTTGGGAGAAACTTTTAAATATATACTTGTTTCTAGATTTGCCAGTAAAGTATGTTTCAATTGTATTTTGATCCGAACAGTATATTTTTCATTGCAATGTTTCTAGAATAAATTCCATCCTTTCTTTTTTTTAATATATTCTACAATTAAAATAACAAACAGATTTTGAATAATGCATCTCTTCTCTCTTCAAGTCCATAGCAGCTTCTGCCTACATGCTGTCTGCTAGTAAGTGTAATAGTTATTTCCATTACCTGGTGTCTGAGTCATTTTCTATGTCACTATTTACCATGGGCTGTGAATACTGTGTTCATTACCATCTGTTTGACTCATTTAACGTTGCTTCTCAGCCTGATTAATTTCTCAGACTGTATATCATATTTATTTCCCTATTGTGAAAATTTTCCTGTATTTCTGTTTACCCTAATAAAGGTTTTACCAAAAGTGGCTGTTCTTCCATGTAGTTCAGTGTTAATTATCTTCTGAATCTACTTTTCAGTTGCTCCTAATATCTTTTGCTTTCAAGTGAATCGATACTTACCATTAATCATGTGTTATTACATTATAGTATTTCTTGAATATATACTTTTACCATATCCCCATATTGCTACTGAATTTATCTGGAAAAAAAAACTTGAATTTCTATAATTGAGGAAGGACCATATCTTTCAACATTCTGAAATGAAGTTTTTGCAAAATAACAGAAACTCAGTTAAGAAGAACAATACGTCATAAAAACGTACCATAATATAGTTTAACTTATGCAAAACAAGTATAATTTTTATAGAAAATGCTATTTTATATCTGTCTAAATTATTTCATAGCAATGAACAAAACAAGTGAGGTAGAAACTGTATTACTACTTAGTACTGACTGTGTTTGTATGCCTAAACTGTCACATCAAGTGTCCCTCATATACAAGTGAAAATCAGTTCAATAATTTAAAAAAATCTATTGCATCACCATTTCATGAATCCTATGAGTCATCCATCCTGGCAATAAGTGTGGCATGTTTCAGAAGTAGGAATTTGGAGTCTGTAAGGCTAAAATTCCGTAACATCATTCATTCAAGTTCACGTCTTTCTTTTTTTCATCTGAGCATTCATTTCCTGTTCACTTTACTCCTTCTCATTCTTTGTCTAGTTTCTCCCTCCCTCAGTATCTGACTCTAACACTCACAAATACTAAACTTAACTACACTCACACTCTGCTTCTCAAAGACAGAGAAGGGAATTGCCTTTTAGTTTTGTTGATTGTTTCCTTCACGGTGCAGAAGGTTTTTATCTTGATGAAGTCCCAATAATTCATTTTTTGCTTTTGGTTCCCTTGCCTTCAACGACGTGTCTAGGAAGAAGTTGCTATGGCTGCTGTCAAAGAGGTTGCTGCTTGTGTTTCATGCACCCCAATGTTTATAGCAGCATTATCAACAATGGCTAAATTATGGAAAGAACCCAAATATCCATCAATTAATGAATGGATGAAGAAGATGTGATATATATACAATGGAATATTACTTAACCATAAAAAAAATGAAATCTTGGCCTTTGCAACAACATGGATGGAGCTAGAGGGTATTATGCTAAGTGAAATAAGTCAGTCAGAGAAAGACAAAGACAAATACCTTATGATTTTACTCATATGTGGAATTTAAGAAATGTAACAGATGAACGTAGGGGGTTAAAAAGAGAGAGGCAAACCATAAAACAGACTCTTAACTGTAGAGAACACACTGAGGATTGCTGGAGGGCTGAAGTGGGCGGGGGGATTTTTTAAATGAGTGGTGGGTATTAGGGAGGGCAGTTGAAATGAGCACAGGGTGTTGTATGCAAATGATGAATCACTAAATCCTAGCGCACTTAATAAGCATGATATTCTGCTTCTTAACTGCGCTAGAATTGGGAAATTATTTAACAAAGTGTTATTTGATAACAGTCATCTTTTACAAAATTAAATGTCTCTTCATTAATTGAGAGCTCACTGAAGATATGTTATATAAGTTTGCAACAACAAAATATCATTTACTTAAAAAGTAGTTCAAATAGTAAATACTTCTCAGGTTCCATAATCCTATCATTTTTTACCATCAATACCATAATTTCTTATTTCCTTTGATTAAAAATAAATATTTTTAAAATGCAGAAAATAAAGTTATTAAGAAAAAGGAATTTTCTAAGAAAAACATGCTTATATTTAAAGTCAACAATTGCACTTTTACTCAAGGTCTTTTTAATATATTTAATTTTTTTATTAGAAACATTTACAGACAGTAACTATTATTATGAGTGTGGTGATGTGTAAAATTATTAGAATGTATGCTGCAAGTTACCACTAAAGTGATTTAATGAACAATAATGATATGAATCTTTAAGAATAAGTTTAATATGAAGGTCAAACTAAAACCTTTCCTGCTTCTCCAGATAAAGTACCATCCTCCTGTATGATCTCAAGCATTCTATTGTTTTTGCATTTATAATTTTAAGGGAGGAAAGGAAGAATAGAAGGAGAAAAATTATGGGGAAAAACTTAGTAGTGAAAAAATAATTTTTACAGTATAAAAAATCGGATATTAAAAATTGTTAAGCAAGAAAGGAATATCTATCAAGCTAAGAAAGAGTGTAGAATGTGCTTTTATTTATTCAGTAACTTTATTTTAGTCATTTATTCAAGAATTATTTATTGTGAAACATTATATGCTTGACAGAGAAATGTATAATGTGTGAGAGAAAAAAAATTGGTAAAAAATTATAACAGAGTAGTCAGACATAGTTTATAGAGAATCATAGTTTAAAGAAAGTCTGTCCAATGCCCTAAGATGGGTTTTAAAAAGTTAGAAAAATGAAGTTCAGATTTTAGACCTCTGTCATTCAGCTGGAAACTCTGACACAAGTTAACAAAGAGTTGCATAAAGATTTAAAAACATGGGATTGTTTGGCTTTTCCCATACCTATATTTAATGAAATAATATAAAATGTGTTCTGAAGAAAATGTTCCATGCTCAAAGAAATTTGGAAACACTGGGTTATGCAAATTTAAAAAGCTATTTTAACTGCAGATTTCCCAGAAGCTTTACTATGTTGACATATATTATAAATCTCCAAAGTGCTATATAAAATATTTTATTTTTCAAATACATTTGACCTCAGACCTCTACGAAATGTTCTTTTCTATTATGGGAAATCAAATATACAAAAATTGGACGAATACTGAATTTATAGACACCACATTTTTATTTTGGACTTCTAATATTACAGTAGCCTTAGATTGCCACTTAATTTTCTTTTTTTAATTTAATTTAATTTTATTATGTTATGTTAGTCACCATAAAATACATCATTAGTTTTTGATGTAATGATCCACGATTCATTGTTTTTGTATAACACCCAGTGCTCCATGAAATATGTGCCCTCCTTAATACCCATCACTGGGCTAACCCATCACCCCAGCCGCTTCCCCTCTAAAGCCCTCCGTTTGTTTCTCAGAGTCCATAGTCTCTCATGGTTCATCTCTCCCTCTGGTTCCCCCCCACTCATTTTTCCCTTGTCAATTTTTGCCATTCTAACTGGTGTAAGGTGGTATCTCAGTGTGGTTTTGATTTGAATTTCCCTGATGGCAAATGATGATGAACATTTTTTCATGTGTCTGTTAGTCATTTGTATGTCTTCTTTGGAGAAGTGTCTGTTCATGTCTTCTGCCCATTTTTTGACTTGATTATTTGTTTTTTGGGTGTTGAGTTTGAGAAGTTCTTTATGGATCTTGGAAATCAGCCCTTCGTCTGTAGTGTCATTTGCAAATATCTTCTCCCATTCTGTGGGTTGCCTCTTTGTTTTGTTGACAATTTCCTTTGCTGTGCAGAAGCTTTTTATCTTGATGAAGTCCCAAAAGTTCATTTTTGCTTTTGTTTCACTAGCCTTTGGGGATATATCTTAAAAGAAGTTGCTGTATCTGATGTCAAAGAGGTTACTGCCTATGTTTTCCTCTAGGATTTTGATGGATTCCTGTCTCACATTGAGGTCTTTCATCCATTTTGAGTTTATCTCTGTGTATGGTGTTAGAGAATGGTTGAGTTTCATTCTTCTGTATATAGCTGTCCAATTTTCCCAGCACTATAGTTTTTGTTGTTCAACATAGTACTAGAAGTCCTAGCAACAGCAATCAGACAACAAAAAGAAATAAAAGGTATTCAAATTGGAAAAGAAGAAGTCAAAGTCTCTCTCTTCACAGATGACATGATACTTTATGTGGAAAATCCAAAAGACTCCACCCCCAAATTACTAGAACTCATACAGCAATTCAGTAATGTGGCAGGATACAAAATCAATGCACAGAAATCAGTTGCTTTCTTATACACTAACAATGCAACTGTAGATAGAGAAATTAGAGAATCGATTCCATTTACAATAGCACCAAAAACTATAAGAAACCTCATAATAAGCCTAACCAATAAGGTAAAAGATCTATAGTCTAGGAACTACAGAACACTCATGAAAGAAATTGAAGAAGACACAAAAAGATGGAAAAACATTCCATGCTCATGGATCAGAAGAATAAATATTGTTAAAATGTCTATGCTATCCAGAGCAATCTATACATTCAACGCCATCCCAATCAAAATTCCAATGACATTTTTCAAAGTGCTGAAACAAACAATCCTAAAATCTGTATGGAATCAGAAAATGTCCTGAATTGCCAAGTAAATGTTGAAAAAGAAAGACAAAGCTGGGGGCATCATGTTGTCCGATTTCAAGCTATATTACAAAACAGTGATCACCAAGACGGCATGTTACTGGCACAAAAGCAGACATATAGACCAATGGAACAGAATAGAGATCCCAGATATGGACCCTCAACTATATAGTCAAATAATCTTTGACAAAGCAGGAAAAAATATGCAATGGAGAAAACAGTCTCTTCAATAAATGGTGCCACTTAATTTTCTAAATGAAGTTCCCTCACCAAACTATGAAGAATGAAATTTGCTTACTCAGTATACAATTCATAACTGATTTTCTATTATAGCAGTCATTGCTGATATTAACATTTCTCATATGAAATATTAAAGTTTCATATTGTGAAGACTGACATAAAATAGCTGTGTCATTTGGTATAAGCCACTTAACCTCTCTGAGCCTCAGTTTTCCTTATTCCCGCATTAAGAGTATCACACTAGATGACCTAGAAGGGACATTATAGCAGTGAATTGAAGAAGCTGATTCGGAGCCCTTATTAGTTTCATTCCACTTAGAGGAAAGTTTTAGAGTATCCCAGAAAACCTCCCTGCAACAACACTAACTCCACAGAAGATCTCTTATCCAAATTTACTTAATATTCTTTTTTTTTTTCCAAAATAGACTTTCTCTTTTTAAATCAGTATTAGGTTCATAGCTTTAAAACTGACTGGAAGGTACAGATATTTCCCATATATCTCCTTCCTCCGCACATGCATAGCCTCCCCTATTATCTACATCCCCTAACAGAGTAGTACAAGTTGATGAACCTACACTGGTACATCATTACCATTCAAAGCTCATAGTTTACATTATGGTTGACACTTGCTGTTGTACATTCTATGGGTTTGGACAAATGTGTAATGACATGTATCTACCACTATGGTATCATACAGAGTATTTTCACTGCCCTAAAAATCCTGTGTTCCACTTATTCATCTCTCTCTCCCCCTAATACCTGGCAACATTGATTTTTTTACTGTCTCCATAGGTTTGCCTTTTCTGGAATGTCATAGAGTTGGAATCATAAAGTATATAAGCTTTTCACACGATCTCCTCTCACTTAATAATATGCACTTAAGTTTCTTCCTGTCTCTTTATAGCTTGACAGCTTGTGTGTGTGTGTGTGTGTGTGTGTGTGTGTGTGTGTGTGCGCGCGCGCGCGCGCATGTGCGCGCGCCACATATTATTGCACTGTTTGGACATACCACAGTTGATTTATCCATTCACCTACTGAAGTACATTTTGATTGCTTCCAAGTTTTGGCAGTTACAAATAAAACTGCTATAAACACCCATGGGAAGGTTTTTATGTGGATATGTATTCAACTCCTTTGGATAGATACCAAAGAGCATGATTGCTGGCACATATCTAAGAATGTTTAGCTTTGTAAGAAACAATCAAACTTCCAGTGTCTGTGCCGTTTTGTATTCCCATGTGCAATGAATGAGAGTTCCACATCCTCATTAGAATTTGTTGTTGCCAGTGTTCTAGATTTTGACCATTCTAATAGTTGTGTAGTGGTAGCTCATTGTTTACTTAAGTTTGGGGTCTGGTTTCCATCCTATAAGCTAGCATTTGGTTTCCACCTTTAAATCCAGAACATTTGGTTTGGTGCTTTTGGCTTTTGTCTCTGCCTGATTCTCTTTGTGTTTTACCCATAAATGTATTCATCCCCATTTTCCTTGACTTCACACTGGGCTGTTTCAGCATCATTTCTGAACCATTTTGACACTCATTTCAGTTTCTCATAAACTTCATCTCTTACTTCATATCCAAGTGATGCATAGGAGAGAAAAAAATGGATAAGTACTGCCTACCTGACCAATGGTCCAATCAATAAACTACCAGTTAGGTACCATATCAGTAAAAATAACCAAACTGCAAAGCCAAGAATAAAGGATTTTATTTATCCATTGTTTGGTGCACTGAATAAAATATAGGCAGATTTTGGCCTAAAATAAGTATTCAACAGTTAAATTGTTAACTGAAAAGAATATGGTCTTTACGGCCACAGTGACTGGAATGGAATATAGAATTTACTACTTACTAGTTGTTTGATGTTGGACAACTCAATTTACCACTCTCTACTTCAGTTACTTCTTCTATAAGCTTATGTAATAATTTATAATTCATAAAGTCACTGTGTATGTAAATTAGAAAAATATTTAAAAATGCCCACTTTGGTGCCTAGCCTATAGAAGTTACTTAATCAATGATATACTTTTTCTTTGTCTTTTTGAACCTTGATGTCTTAAATCATGAATCTTTCTACTTTACTTGACTTCTCTGAAGCTGGCATCTAATCTGCCTGAATAATATATTCCATTGAGCTTCAGTTCTCTTCCAACATCTAAATTCTTTTTTGACTGAGCTTTGGTATTGTCAGCTTTTAATTGGATAATCAGACTTCTAATATGTTTACTACATTTAACTAAAAGTATATCCAGTAACTGTTCATGTACAACATTTAATATTTTATTGCATAGAAATGTTTAAAACAAAGTTTCAAGCCTCAAAGGGAACAGAAATACCACATGCTTCAGGAGTGTTTTATGAGAAAAGTATTATTATTGCTGTTTTACAGATTAAGACCATGGAGGCTCAGAGAAATAATGTGAATTCCCAAAGGGCAAAAGGCTGACCTAGGACTAAACTATGCCCCATAAATAACCCCACATGTGAATGGTTGTCATAAGGATATTCCTCAGACCAAGGCATATTACCATCATTAAGCCCTCCTTGTATTATTTATTCCTAATCCCCATTCTCATTCCTATTCCCATTGTAAGCACTGTGACGGGAACAGAATTTCTCAAATTACACATCAAAGAAGGACTTGTGGTCCCAGCTGTCATCAGGCTCCAAATAGTGTTAGGATCTAACTCAGCCACAGAAAACCTTTCCAGGGATGTCCATATTGAATAACCAATTAAAGCAGGTATATAAAGACTTATCCATTTCAGTCCTAAAAAAGAATTCTTCGGGGTTATATATATTCCAGATCTTCCTGGGAGTTGGCTGAGATTTTGTTTGTTTGCATCACAGTTAACTTTCTTCCTCTTCTGTCCAGATCCGCTTTCTCTTTCTTTTTCATAGCTCTCATTACCTGCATGTCAAACTCTATCACAGGTTCTGGAGAACCCAACCTAATACAACAGACACCAGCGTTAATGTTTATGAAGTATAAGAGTATCTGTCTCCTCCAGCATCAGAAACAGAATGTGTTGTCATGCTTTTTACTTTTAATGAGCTGTGAATATTATTGTGTGCAAGCAGGTACCAGGGAATTAGTCAAACCAATCGCCAAGAGTGAGTTTTCCTAAACAAAAGAAAACAAATATATGGATATATATGTGTATCCCTCTGCAGCATATTTTAAAATCCACTCCCAGTTCAAACCACTAGTTTCAACACCTTATACCTCATACATCTTATTGTAAGACATGGAAGCATTAAAATGACAGATGGGAACATCCTACCTTCCAATACAAACTTTTCCCCCATTTGGTTCATAGGTATCATTCCAGATATGCAAAGCTTACATTTGTGAACGTGAACATTTTTTCATATGTTTGAGGACAAGTTTTATATATATTTTTGTAAATCATTCATGTCTTTTTTCCATATCTCTATCAGTTTTTTGGGGACTTTGTCTTTCAATTTTTAAGACATCTTTGAGATCCTGTTCTCATTTCCTTTGGATATGTACCCAGAGGTGGGATTGCTCAGTCATATGGTAGTTCTATCTTTAACTTTATTTTTCTCTCTGCATTGTGCACATTTTCTTAATAACATCTCCTAAAATGCCCATCATTTCACTGCTTAATTACGGAGCTTTATCATATGTCAATTCCCATTATATACAGGGGTTTTTCACAATATTTTTTTATATGAAAACATCTTCTCCCATTCAGTTATGTTTTTGTTTTGTTGGTGGTTTCCTTTGCTGTGTAAAACCTTCATATTCCAATGAAGTTCCAATAGCTTATATTTGCTTTTGTTCTCCTTGCCTGTTAAGAGACATATCTAGAAAAATATTTCTACAGTCATTGTCACACAAATTATTGCCTATGTTCTCTGCTAGGATTTTATGGATTCAGGTGTCACATTTTGACCTTTAATCCATTTAAGTCTATTTTTGTGTATGCTGTAAGAAAGTGGTCCAGTTTCATTCTTTTTTATGTAGCTGTCCAGTTTTCCCAGCACCATTAATTGAAGAGACTGTCTTTTCCATGTTGTATATTCTTGCCTCCATTGTCATAGATTAATTGACATATTGACCATATAATGTGGGTTTATCTATGGGCTCTCTACCCTGTTCAGTTGATCTGTGTGTCCATTTTTGTGCCAGTACCATACTGTTTTGATTAGTACAGCTTTGTAATATATCTTGAAATCTGGAATTGTTCTTCCTCCAGATTGCTTTGTCCATTCAGTGTCTTTTGTGGTTTCACACAAATTTTAGGATTATTTGTTCTAGTTCTGTGAAAAATGCTGTTGGTATTTTGATAGGAATTGCATTAAAAGTGTAGATTGCTTTGGGTAGTTTGGAAATTTTAACAATATTAATTTTACCAATCCATGAGCCTGGAATATCTTTCCATTGTTTATATCTTCCTCAACTTCTTTAATCAGTGTTTTATAGTTTTTAGAGTACAGATTATTCACTTTCCTGGTTAAGTTTATTCTTAGGTATTTTATTCTTTTTGGTGCAATTTTAAGTGTGACTATTAATTTCTCTTTCTTCTACTTCATTATTACTGTATAGAAACACTACTGATTTCTGGGTATTTATTTTGTGTCCTGCAACTTTAGTGAATTCATTTATTACTTCTAGTAGTTTTTTGTATAATGTCATTGGCAAATAGTGATGAGATCATGCCATTTGAGACAACATGGATGGATCTGGAGAGTATTGTGCTAAGTGAAAGAAGTCAGACTGAGAAAGACAAATACTATATGATTAAAACAAAACAAAACAAATACTAGAATCAGACCTATAAATACAGAGAACAAACTGATGGTTGCCAGAGGGAAGGGAGGTGGGGAAAGAGAAATGAGTGAAGAGGAATGGGAGATAACAGGCTTCCAGATATGGAATGAATAAGTCATGGAAATAAAAGGTGCAGCCTAGGGAATATACTCAGTGATATTGTAATAGCATTGCATGATGAGAGATGGTAGCTGCACTTGCAGTGAGCAGAGCATAATTTATACAGATGTTGAATCACTCTGTTGTACATCTGAAACTAATGTAGAATTGTATGTCAACTGTACTCAAATAATTTTTAAAATGTTTTTAATAAAAAAAAGGATGGTTACTTTAAATTTGTTCTAATACCTGGTTTTTAACTCTAACCTTAGTACTGTAGATGAAGATGTAAAATTTAAAAATAAATACTGATGGTAGTGATAAGCCTTTTGATCAGTGTTCTCCTCACCCAGTGCTCAATATTGAGTTTTATGATTTTTTTTATGATCATAAAGTGTTCTGGTGATTTTAAAGTCAGCAATAAGTAATATCTGACATGTATGTAGACATTCTGTTATTAGATTCAATTGTTTTTTTTATCCATTTCTTGGGAAACTAGGCAAAATAGTTCTTTCTCCCAATTCATAAGTTTCTTTGGTAGATACCCAATGGTATGGAAGGAATACAAGTATTCAGTTAGGTTTAGCTATTTCTGTTTGGATCTTTGTGCATTTATTGAAATTTATCTCTTTAGTCCATGGCAAGGACTTAAGAGTGCTCATCTTGAGATATTAGAAGGCACATATCTTGCCACTCTTCTGATTCTTCATTCATCTTGGCATCTTCATCATGCTTGTAATACCCAAGACTATATGCCCATTTTTTTGTTTTAATTTTCTTCAAAGATGTGTGTGCCTGATGGATTTTGCAGATCTTAATCTCAGGTTCAACCTGGACACTGCCACTCTCATTTTCTCTTCCACACTAATTTTTTTTACAGAATACATCCTGTTTATCACAGCATCACCCAAAACCCAGCTTCACAAAAATGTAGACATATTGAAAGCAGGTAGCACAGTCTGATGTTGAAACTGCCAATTATCTTAGCTTGTTAATTTGCACAGTGCTGACAGATAGATGTCACGGTGTTTCCCTTCAGATTTTTTGAATGTTCCAAGCCATTCTCTAACTCACAATTTTATTTGTTCTTCTTGCTGCCTGGAATTCTTCCTGCCTTCCTTCACATGCTGGCATCTCCTTTTACTCCATGTACTCTGCTTAAATTTATAATGCATCTTTAATACTTCCTGGGATTTAATTAATGGAAGATTTTATGTAAGATATTTGGAAAATATGTTCATAAGTGAAAAGAGCTTTTGATTTTCTATACTTGCACTTTCCTTAAGTTCTGAAATGAATACTATATAAACTTCTTAAAAGTGTAATGTGTATTAGAAGGGGATTGTGTACCCTTGAATATTAGGTGCGATTCCCCGGGGAAAACAAACAAACAAACAAAACACATAGGACTAAGGAATTTTAGGGTAGGGAAGGGTAACATTTTAATTAACTTTTTAGTTACCGAAAAGCTAGTAGATTATTCAAGATTTCTGTTTATTTTTCTAAAAATTTTTGCACTTTACATTTTTGTGTAAATTTATTCCCTTCAATATTTGTAAATTTACAAGAATTAAATTTTTTATAATATTTCTTTATCATAAAACCTCTAGTGTTCTGAAGCTATTTTATACTATTTATTCTGAATTTTGTTCATCCACATTTTCTCTTTTTTCCTTTATTAATGTTTCCCAAGATTATACAAGATATTAAGCATTTTAAACAACCAGGTTTCTTTTTAATATTTTTGCTATTGTCTATTCCCTTTTATATTACATTGATTTACTCACACAAATATTCCTCAAAAGTTTTCTAGGCTATCTTTCTTCCACTCTTATTATTTCAGAAGAATATATTTCATTTATGTATTCCCCACTACCACAGGGGGGAAAAAGCCTGACACAGTAACAAATGTCCTTCATCATGCTGTGTACAGAGGACATTTTGTATAAATCCTCCTAACTACACATCCCACTATAACTACCATTCTTTTTTTTTAATCTCTTCACACTAAAACTCCCAAACACATTTATTTATACTATTGTCACCATTTTGTCTTGAGCCCATTCCAGTAAGAATTTTGGCCTCTATACTACAATGAAATATACTTTGTCAGTGTCAATAATTATATTTTTATTACTATATTCAAGGTCAAGTTTCAGTCTTCATCTTAGTACCTACAGGTAGAAAATGAGGCAATTGTTTACTCTTTTAAAATGTTTTGAGCTTTTTTTTAAATTGAGATATATTTGACATATAACGTGTTTTTCTTTTTTTCTTTTTATTTATTTATTTTTTAAAGATTTTATTTATTTGACAGAGAGAGACACAGCGAGAGAGGGAACACAAGCAGGGGGAGTGGGAGAGGGAGAAGCAGGCTTCCCATGGAGCAGGGAACTTGATGCAGGGCTCGATCCCAGGACTCTGGGATCGTGACCTGAGCCGAAGGCAGACACTTAATGACTGAGCCCCCAGGTGCCCCTGTTTTTTTTTTCTTTTTTTACAGATAACATTCTTGAAGCACATTCTTTTTTTAACATTTTATTTATTTGAGCGAGAGAGCACACGAGAAGGGGAAGGGGCAGAGGGAGAGGGAGAAGCAGACTTCCCTCTGAATAGAAAGTCCCACAAGGGGCTCTATTCCAGAACCCTGGGATAATGACCTGAGCTGAAGGCAGACACTTAACTGACTGAACCACCCAGCAACCCCGCCCCCGCCTTGAAGCATATTCTTATCTTGGCTTCTTAGATGCCACTCTCACTCCTCTACCAATACTAAAGTTCTCTCTCAGTTGGCTTGCTTGTTTTTCCATCTGCTCTATATACGGGGATACTTAAAATGATCCTGTTGGGTCTCATGACTGTACATGTCATTTGTGTAGTGATGATTGCCTGTATCTTTCTTTTTTTTTTAAGATTTTATTTATTTGAGAGAGAGAAAATGAGAGAGAGCACAAGAGGAAAGAGGGTCAGAGGGAGAAGCAGACTCCCCGCTGAGCAGGGAGCCCGATGTGGGACTCGATCCAGGGACTCCAGGATCATGACCTGAGCCGAAGGCAGTGGCTTAACCAACTGAGCCACCCAGGCGCCCTGTATCTTTCTTCTTAAAGTCAGGATTGCCTATTCAATATTTTTACTTGATAATCTAATAAACTTCTTGTATTGAACACATCTTAAGTCAAGCTGACCTTTTCTAGACCTTGTCCCCAATTTGTTTTATGTATAGGCTTTGTCATCTCAGTACATTTCTGCACTCTTCATCCAGATGCACAGGACAAAAAACAAAACAAAACAACAAAAAACATCATTCAAATCTAAGGACTTGAATACAGAAAAAAATAGTTTAACAAATTAGTTCTACTAGGTTTCAGAAAGTTTCATAAAACCCTTTCAAAATGCAGATTGCTTATAGTTTGGGAAAAATTAACTAACATTTTTTATAATATAAACTAAGCAAAGCAAAATATTTAATCTAAAAAATAATATCATGTATCACAAATATTTATGTTTTATATATTTGAAAAGCTCTGGTACAAAATGTAGGTTCCCAGGATGACATGAGGGATGTCCCCTTTGGCAATGCCATAGGAATTATGTTTTCCCCAAATACAGCAAGATTTGGGATATTTTCAGATAGGCATAAATGAAAGCTTGTCTTCTATGTGTAAACAGATATTAGATATCTTAACATCAATAAACACTATTTAAGATACTTCACATTATCTCAGCTCAGGAAAACAACCATAACTTCACAATTTAGTAGAACCTACTTATTACAGCATAATCTTTACTTTAAAATTAGAATAATAAGCAAAATCAACAAATTAACAATATTAAAGGAACCAAAAATGGAATCTATGAAGTACCTATAAAATACTAATTTCTGCATTATTTACAACCTGTAATTCTGGCTATTTCTATGTAATTATAAAATGATTACATGAAACAGGCAGTTATGGGAAATCACTGGATTATGTTTCTAATGGAGATGGAAAGTATTAAGATGGCATCATTTCATATATTTGAAATTGTGGCAAAATATAAAACTGGCTAGAATCCTAATTTTCCAAGATCTTTAATATTAATGTAAATAATTGAACAAAATTGTATAATATTTAAAAATGTTTATGAAATTAAATTCAAAACTTTCAATATCCACTACCAACCTTTTTGTTTTGTTTTGTTCTGTTTTGCTGCAGTTCTGTGCTAGACAATCTCTAAAATAGTTCCAAATAATCCCCATCTCCTGGTTTTCATGTCCTTGTAAATTCTCTCTCCCTTTCGTATGCGCTGGACCTAAGGATTCACTTTTTTCACTGCTAATGAATAGAGCAAGTAATGGTATATTATTTCTGAGATTAGTTTACAAAATATTCTGACTTCTGTCTTGCTCTCCCTTCTCACACTTCCTCACTCTGTTGGAAAAAAAGCCAATTGACTTGTGAGCTGCTCTACTGAGAGGCTCACACAGAAGGAACTGATGGTGCTAGACAGCACCTAGTGAGCACCTAAGTTCTGCCAACAGTTCTGCTTGGAAATGAGACTTCATATAAGACCTCAAACCGCATGGTTGCTGTCTTGCAAGAGACCTTGAGACAAAGCTAACCTGTGCCCAGATTACTGACCCAGAGAAACTGTGAGAAACTGATAATAAATGTTTGTTTTAAGCCACTAATGGCGGGGCAGGGGGAGGCAGTGGTTTGTTACATAGCAATAGATAACTAGTATAAATCCCAATAGAAGTGATATTTCCATATCTGCAGTTAATTCATTAATTCAAGATAAGTAACTGTGGTATTCTAGATGGTGTTATTTTACTCTAATTCACTTGTATTTGCTCCATGGCACATAGTTCATGGTCAATAAATATCACTGATACTCACTAAAGCCAAAAAGCATATGTTACCTAGACTTGAGATAAAGAGGGACTCAGTTTTACCATAAATGAGGCAATAATTATTCTGAAATGTAATGTTTATATATGATATTTAAAGGGATGAGCCAGTATATATTTAAGGACTGATATTAATTATGAGAATGGACTAGTATAAACTTTTAAAAGAAACAGGATACTATTAAGCAAAAATTGGCTAGGGATGAAATTGTATTGCATTTAGAGTGGATGTAATATTTGTCTCTGTAATTAGAAATTTTGTTTTCTTTTCCTAGTATATTTTGAGATAGCATGGTTTATTTATTAAACATACACAAAGGAGCAAGGATAGAATCAGATGTGCTTTCAAAATACATTGTTACAAGAAAATATTAACAATTGTGTGCAGTGTCATTTTTCCCTTGTGACTGATTTTATCAAAAATCGACTAATCATTATTACTGTGATGAGATACTGAGATATAAATACAAACTACACAAACTACTTGGAGAAATCAGTTTCTTCTTTAAGGTATGCCCTAAACCTGCAAGCAATGCAGATACAGTTTTTGATCTATATTCCCTCTGTGAGTTTGTCTACATTTAAAAATTACCATGGTAATTTTTAAGTATTTTAAGTATTTAAATCCACATTTAAGTTTTAAGTATCTAGCATGTGCCATAAATTTCTTCTGTCTTTGTGTGTCCAGAACAAATCTTCCTAATTTACAGCTTAGGTTTATGTAATGAGTTCAAATGGCTGTTTTCTACTTTCATGTTTTTAATGATTTTATCATTTCTTAGTTTTATATGGTTAAATAACCAAATAGTTCATACTATGATGTGAAAAAACAGAAATTATATAACTATCACCAGAACACCAATGTAAGATAATTAATTCATCTAACTCCATTGTTTTTTTAAATATCTGTATATTTTTAAAAATACATTTTATGTTATGAATTTCATCAGTATTAATCAAAATCATACTTTTAGATTTATAATATATAATATATATATCATCTATTTACCAGCATTCTCTTTTTAGTTGCCCAGGTGAGGATGTAAGCTTAAAGAACCAGGGCTTATGAGTGGTAGAGATAGAAATTGAACCCATTTCACCATCTCCCAATTCGGTGCATCCTATGCATGGGTTTTACTGTACCTTTTTTTTATATATCTGTTTATATATTTATATATATATAAATATATATTATATTTAATATATATAATATATATTTTATATATTGATATATTTATATGTATCATATATAAATATATATACTTATATACTTTTATATAAATAAACAGATATATAAAAAAAAGCCTCAGTAGTTAAGAACCCAATCATAGTTTTAGTAGAAAATCATATAAGGGACTGAGAAAATAACACTTGCCAAGGGTTTCTCAACATACTTATATGAAAAGATGTGTACTCATGTAGCTTGAAATTAATCTTGAAGAGAAATTATGGGACATTTACTATAAACCAGAGTGTCTTCTAAGTACTTTGCATGGTTAACTACTTAATCCTTACAACAACCTTATGACACACATACAAATGTTATGCACAGTTTGCAGGAAAAAAGATAATTTAAATAACTTGGCAGTGTTTGTCAGTTATTACATGGCAGACATGTACTTTGAGTCTGGAGGTCTGGCTCCAAAACCTATGACCTTAATCATCATACTGTATTTCTCATTCTGGAGGGTATTAATTTCAGGGCAACCCATATGATATCCTGAATAACTTAAGTGTCAAAGAAGTCAATGTTTTCATTTGTGTTATGTGTTATAATGCAAAAACTGGGAATTGCTCTAAATTTCCTGAATTATGGGCTTAGAATTCTGTACTTTTTATGATTATGTCCTTTCAGTCAAATTGTAAACCTTGAAATAACAAGAAAAAAAATACTATGAATGCATTTTATAAACACAGTTTACAAAATTGAGCTAAAATTACCCTCTGTTTTAATCTTTCCGGGTTCCTGATTAAAACAATATGATTTGGGATTTTTCCCCTATTAGGAAATAATTAGTCATAATTTGAAGCAGTTATAGTGAATGCACATGGGAAACATGGCATTTTATATTTATTCTTGATAAATACAACTTCCTACTCAGCATATATATATATATATTAAATATTTCTTTATTTAAACACTTCTTATGCCTAATGACTATAGGTTTGAATAGTTTTCATTTAAGTATGTAAAATGGAGACCTCCGTCTTTTAAAATATTCGTGCTAAATTAAAAACAAATGACATTTAGATGGCTAAGGGGGGGAACATTTTCAGTGAAATCTAGGTTGGATTCTTGTTAGAAGATTTCATATAGAATGGAACTACTGGTGAAAGCCTAATGTGAACACATGGCAGTTAATTTCTGTGAAAGTTTCAGTAGTCTGAGTAAAATGTAGCTATGAGTAAAATAATAAAATATAAGTGGAATGGCATGACAATAGTGCCCTTTTGAGATTCAGGCACCAGCAGAGGAAAGGGCTCTTCCAAGAGCATCTGTCTCTGGCAGAGTTCAAAGGCAGCTGCTCTGGTTACTTTCATAATGCTCCTGAGATTTCCATTTTATTACAGAAATGATGTCTGCCCTCTGTTGCTAGACCTGAGTCATTTGCATTTGCCCTACCTGTGATGCTGGGTTATTTGTTTAATTGCTCTCGATGGTCAAAAAATACTTCCCAAGGAAAGCCCAGCGAAAAGCTTTAACAAGCCCTTATAACTTAAACCGCTTTGCCGGCACATATTCTTTTTCTAAATCTCATCCTTATTTTTATTCCCAATATGATGGATAACAACAGTTGCAAGCTCATAATATCCCTGTTCTTATCATGTCACGGTTTCCTGTAAAGGCTGTTCTTTTCTGAGCTGACCTATTATATCTCTCTCTGCTGTTCAATTATTTTCTTGTAAAGGATTGATAAGGTAAATATATGCCTGCTATTTTTCTTTCCAAGAGCAGTTGGTCCTTTTAAAAAATAGTTAGAAACTCAGGACCTTCTTATCATACCAAAATGGAAGTCATACTATTATGTTAACCTCTAAAAGTGAATAAAAATCTGTCTATATTCACCTTAAAATTTATACAGTGATGTGGACACAAACTATAGAGTAAATCTGGATGGAATTGCTATTTTGTTCTTTTTTAGCTTATGATCTTGGATTTCTGTGTCTCAATTTATTCACCTATAAAACCTTGAGATAACACATATGTTGAGAAGATATACAGATATATATTAAAATTTCTACAAAGAGAAAATATGTGCATTAATTTGCTGACATTAGGTGTATTCCTGAAGACACTAAAGAAGTACAACTACTAGATAATAGATATAACATGAATGGTGTATCTTTTAGAGCACATTTTCTATCAAAATATCTCATTGTAGTTATCTAAAAAAGTGACTTGTGAAAAAATTATCTCTTGAAATATATGTTTTGTTTTAGATTCACTATTTTTTATAAGACAAAGGGAAAAATACAAGACAGATTACAATTTATAAATAAGTGAACATAACTAGTCAGAATTATAGGCAGAACATTACCCAAGAGAGAAAACCAAAGTTAGTTATGGAAATTGAAAGAGCAACATGGGTACAGAGGTGAAGTGGAAATTATGCAGCTGAAATTTAAAAGAAACATGCAAGATGTGTTTGAAAATGAATGGTTGTTATGGCAATTCAGTGTGCTGATAAGAATATGATTGGTGAACTCATCGTATTATGTAAATTAAAGGATAATGAATAAAAGAAAGTTCTAAAACTAGTTTATTTTCAAAGAATGTAAAAGGTGGTCTTTGGTGGATTATATGAAATGACATCCTAAGTGCATAAAATATTGAGAGTATCACATCCCGGGATGTGAGAGTATCTAATCCCGGGAATTAGCAATTGTGTTGAGCATTTTTTTATTTGCTCTTCCTGATCCATTTTCTACCTTTCTCCTCTCTATTCTGGGAACATCAGCCTCCATGGACTAGATAATTAGAGCTCTCTTGTCCACTTCTAATTAGGTTTAACGATAGGACTTGGCAGGTTATCAGGGATGGGGAGACACTGAGGTCAGAATATATTTACCCAGCTCCTTCTCTGCCATATTGTAGGTAGGTAGTGGTTCCTCTCCTTGACTTCAGCCCTCAGCTGTTCAGCTACAGTATTTTTAGCATGCGTATGCAAAATGGAGAAGCTACTTGTACTAATGTAATCATTGATATTATTCCATATGTGCTAGATTAACTTAATACATGTAAACCTAGAAACAAATATTACCATAACAACTTAAAAAGGTAAATAATAAATTAGAGGATATTAAGCAGGGAAATGACATAGTTAGATTTTTATTTTAGCAAAATGTTGGCTGGAGACCATCATCATAGAGTGGAAAGATCACAGCTTTTGGATTTAACACAGCAAAGTGCAAACTGTTGCTACGTTAATTACTTCCTTTGCGAATTCCACATCTATTGACCTCAGTATTCCAAACTGTAAGAAAAGACGAATCATATCAAATTTCCATATCATTGTGTAGAGATCATGTGAATAGGATTTAAGAATGTAATACAGATAGCTAGGAAGCATATTCTAGTGCACTGTAGGAAACTCTAGGCCTGAAACTCCTAGGGCCCATTTTACTTAAAATAATTTTAAAGAAATTAAATTTTATGAGTTTTCTTCTCATTTCTCTTTTCATTTCTTCCCTTGCAAATTTATTTTTTTATAATCTTGTGTTAGGTATTTATTTGTTTTCTTGTTGCCCTTTAAAACTACGTGAACAGTCATCAATTTTTCTCTAAATAAAACTTTGGCCACATAGAATTTCTTCGAAATATATAATTCAAATTTTAATCCATTTACTCCCAGATTTTTTCCAAGATAAAATTGCTTTTCAGAAAGTATCTTTTTTAGATTAGTTTTTCTCATTTTAAATTATCTTTATGGATGAATTAAATACATTTATGAGATTTTAATGTATTATGGCAGTCATAGCTTTTGGATTTTGAGTTACAGTTAATGAAAAAGACAATATGTAATAGGATTTCCAATTCCATTCACCAATCAAAATTGGACTAAATCATTTCTGAATCTGGAATATCTACAAATGGAGCTATAACCCTAGCTTTCCAGTAATCTCAACTGCAGTATCCAATTATTTTTTCTTCTTGATATTTATAAAGGTAAATGATATGGCTATGATGTCTGGATACTAAAAATTTAGTAGTAAAGCAGAAGTGTTAAAAAGATATTCAACTGTTGTGACAGCATGGATAGATCTAAAGGGTATTATGCTAAGTGAAATAAGTCAGGCTATATACTATAATTCACTTACATGTGAAATCTAAAAAAGAAAATAAATGAATAAACAAGCACCCAAACAAAAAACAGAATCAGATCTACAAATACAGAGAACAAACTAGTGATTGCCAGAGGGAAGGGATCTGGGGCTTTGGGCAAAATGGGTGAAGGACAGTGGGAGGGGCAGGCTTCCAGTTATGGAATGAATAATTCATGGGGGGGGGAAAAGGCACAGCACAAGGAATATAATCAATGATATTGTAATAGCATTGTATGGTGACAGATGGTAGCTACACTTGTGATGAGGATGACATAACATATAGAGATTTGAATCACTATGTTGTACACCTGAAACTAATGTAACATTATATGTCAACTATACTCAAATTTAAAAAAAAAAAGATATTTGTCTAAGAATAGTGCCAGAGGAATCTATTATGTGACCACTATTTTAATTTTCTTTTTTTTTATGATTTTATTTATTTATCTGACAGAGAGAAACACAGCGAGGGGGAACACAAGCAGAGGGAGTAGGAGAGGGAGAAGCAGGCTTCCCGCGGAGCAGGGAGCCCAATGCGGGGCTCCATCCCAGGGCCCTGGGATCATGACCCGAGCCGAAGGCAGATGCTTAACGGCTGAGCCACCCAGGCGCCCCCTATTTTATTTTTCTAGATGGGCTCTTCTTCCCATGCTCCTCAGTCAGTGCTCTTCGGTAGACTCTCTTATCTTTTTCTCTTCGCCGCTCCCTCCCTTTTCTGTCCACTTTCACTCTTCATATTCAGACTGATCTCATCAATTTTCATGGCCTCAATTGTCAGCCATATATACATATGTATATATGTATATATCTGCACATATAACACAGAGATATGCCTCCATTCAATGATCAGATATCTATCTGTCTATCTATATCCATCTCTTTCCTGATTCATGGACCTATAAATCGGTCTAACCAGTATCTCCACTTGAGGGTCCTCGGGGACCTCAAAAACTCAGCATGTGTCGAACTGAAATTACTTTACCTGAACTTATACTGTGAATAGTACCCCTCTCACATTCCTGTCAAGCCAAAACTCCCGTCTTCTTTCTTTTTAAAGATTTCATTTATTTATTTGAGAGAGAGAGAATGAGAGAGAGCGCACATGAGAGGGGGTAGGGTCAGAGGGAGAAGCAGACTCCCCGCCGAGCAGGGAGCCCCATGCGGGACTCGATCCCGGGACTCCAGGATCATGACCTGAGCCGAAGGCAGTCGCTCAACCAACTGAGCCACCCAGGCGCCCCGGTCTTGTTTCCTGATTTGTCCCTCTTCCTTATCTTTCCTGACCCTTTAACCCCCCATCCAAAAGCCTTTTTGAACTGGTCCACCATCCTGTTTCTCCCGCATCTCACCCAATAGTGCCACTGTCATGATTTAGATCACACTTGGACTAATGTTTTAGACTTCTAATGATTCTTTCTACTCTAAGTTATGTCCATGTCCACAAATTCTCCGCACAGTAGGCCCTCTTCTGGTGTTTTTCTTAAATTGCTATTTGTTTTGAAGTTAAAAGGAAGCCACTATTGGATTTTAATATCTCCCATTATTAACCACTCTGACATTTGTATAGAAAAAAGAGTTGGTCAAAACTTTTGCCTAAACTATTTTCCAATGATTCTCAGCATAAGAGATACCACAAAGCCTATCCAAAAACTGTTACAAGGTGTGGTGGAGTGGTGGCAAAAGACTCTGAGTCTTTGAGGTGCCCAGTCCTCCCTTCCTGATCAACCAGGACAGTTCTGAATTTATCTGCTTTATATATCACAGTTTACATTATCTTCCTCGGAAGAAAGTTGTAATGTTTGGAAGTCATTATAATTTTTCCACATAAAGGTTTTTCTTTATTGTAAATTTAATACAAATATTCTTACTAAGAATATCCTAATAAATAAATCCCTAAAAACATGCCTATCCTCCCAGAGTCCAAAATTTCTCTGGAAAGTATTTTGTTGTTGTTGTGGTTGTTCTCAATAGAATGTAGTTTACTCATTTATTTGGTTGGGCTTTTTCTCTCTGTCTTCTGATGAGTAGGTTTAGCCAACCAAGACACAAGTCAACTTCCCAATCAAATTAAGTAAGTAAAAAATAATATAACTTACTAAATGTGTTAATAGATAACATGAAGAAAAATTTTTTTAACTTTTTTCACAAACATACACTCAAAATAAGAGCAATTGATTTTGTAGCTACAACACTATAGGTAGTCCAAGTGAACTAATTTTTATACTTCTTCCCTTTTTATAAAACAAGAAATTTCTTCTTTTTTGTTTGGGTGTTTGTGTGCTGGTATTTTGGATATGGATAACTTCAGGCTAGAAGCACTGGATTATACTAAATTGGTTGGGCTTTTAGAATCTTGCATACACCATTAGTTCAGTTTTGCTAGTTCTCAAGACAAGAGCCTTTTGATTCTTGTGTGCTTTTCCTGGTTCATGTCCCTAAAGCAGACAACTTGCGCCTTTGTCCCCCAGGATCAGTGACTTATCTCTTAACCACAATATTTTATACTGAATCTATAACAGATGGCTGCATTACCGCTTCAGGCATCCACAACCAAATCAATTAAGGATAGCACTCAAGATGAAATCTATTTGCCACCTCAGCTCAACTTTTAAACATTGATTAAGTATTTGCCCCATCACTTGAACTACATAGATTCAGAGTCACCTTCTGCTAATATTTGCTGGATTCGAAAGAATTTTCTCCTTTGTAATATCTTCTTATCCATCCTGACCTTCAATCTCTCCATCTTTTACTAGGACAGAAAATTTGGCAAGCAGAAAGAGTCCCAAAGATACCATCCTTTGTGGCCTGTGTTAATTCTGAGATATGTTCCTTTCAATCAACACCAGAATGAATGTATCTCATTACTATAGCAACCGTCTGCTTTCAGTTATTTCTACTATCTCTGATTTTCATTAGAGATTATATTTTATTAATTCTTTGCTAAATTAAGCCCGCCATATTTAGCATATTCTGAGTCCTCTTATTTCTTAAATCTGTTACTTTCAGCTTTTAAGCAATTCTAAATCCTATTTTACCTAAGTAATTCAAGATTTTAAACAGAATTTTCTCAAAAGGCCAAATGCACTGTGCAATGACACAGAAATAGATGATACATGGGCTAAAAAAATAAGATGGATTCAGTGTTTTGTTGGAAATGAAGATGTTCAAACTATGTCGTATTGATTTCATTAAGTATTTCCACTAACTCCTACCCCAATTTTAGAGTAACATTGCTGCTTCTCTAAGTAACATGGCTAAATTTATTGGTTATTTATTGATTGGTTAGTGGCTGAAATTTACAGATGCTTTCTCAGAGGGAAAACTTAAAGATGCTCTATGGGAAGTACAAAATAGGAGTTAGCCAAGTAAAATTTAGTGAATAATAAATTATGTCCAATGAAAATATTTAATGATGGAATTAAGCTGTGTCTTTAAAAATATAAACAAACAATCATGAATGTGAACTTTTTTTTTTGAATGATCAGTGAGGAAAAAGCAAAGGACAGTAATCATGGATTTTATTACATTTAATTTTTATATAATCAATTTCTCTCTAGAACTTCCATTTTCTCCAAGCTCAGCATCAATAGATATAAAGCTATCAGCAATCTCTCTCTTTGTTACCACAAATGATCATGATTTTTAGTAGCATGACTTTGTTTTATAATGATTGGAAATCAAAATTTCCAATTCTATTTGAATGCTTGCTTTTAAAAATCATTCAGCAAACCTTGGGGCACCTGGGTGTCTCAGTCAGTTAAGCATCCGACTCTTGGTTTTGGCTCAGGTCATGATCTCAGGGTTATGAGATTGAGCCTTGCCTTGGGGTCCACACTGGTGGAGGAACAGAAAAAAAATTGAAACATGACAGAATGCCATGATAAGTAATGTAGTAAATACATTAAAAGTATAAATGTGTAAATTTATTGCAATCTCAATAACAAAGGGATTTTTATTTACATTTTCCAAAATTAATGTGGTGGAATACATATGTGAGAAAAACCTCAAAGTCTATGATTAGTGAAAATGACGAAGTGTTTATTCAAATATTAAAATATATTCTATATGATGATAAACAAAATACAGGCATTGTACCATCAAGATACATAATTAGATTAATAAATTAACATAAAGTCTAGAATCAAGACCAAGTACATGTAAAATATAGGAAGTGAGGCATCTTTTTATAACATCTACATCATAAACTAATGTTAAAAATATATCCCTGCCTCATTTTAGGGAGTACTAAAATGCCTGATGGATTTAAAATAACATAAAAATAAACTTTAAAAAAGTTCTAAAAGTTTAAACAAGTAGTTGAGGGGCACCTGCGTGGCTCAGTCAGTTAAGCGTCTGACTTTGGTTCAGGTCATGATCCCAGAGTCCTGGGATCGAGTCCCACGTTGGGCTCCCTGCTCAGCGGGGAGTCTGCTTCTCACTCTCCCTCTGTGTTCTTTCCCTCTCTTTCTTAAATAAATAAATAAATCTTTAAAAAAATATGTTAAACAGGTAGTTGAGATATATACAGTATATATCATATATATACTGTATATATCACTTATTAGTGAGAAGGGGGCACAAGAAGTAGAAAAAAATAAAAAACAGGTATGTGTTCTACATAAAAATGGATATACTTCTAAAATTACTAAACAAGTAAAATTTAAATGACAATAATTTGGAAAAAAGTGTTGTAAATTATGTCCTAAATAATTTATACCCATAATACATAACTCTTATAAATCAATATAAAACAGACACAGGCACTTCAAAAAAGGAGAAAAATAAAATGTTCAATAAGAATAAATCCTAGTGGGCGCCTGGGTGGCTCAGTTGGTTAAGCGACTGCCTTCGGCTCAGGTCATGATCCTGGAGTCCCTGGATCGAGTCCCGCATCGGGCTCCCTGCTCAGCAGGGAGTCTGCTTCTCCCTCTGACCCTCCCCCCATCTCATGTGCTTTCTCTCTCATTCTCTCTGTCTCTCAAATAAATAAATAAAATCTTTAAAAAAAAAAGAATAAATCCTAGTATAAATCAAATAAAGGTACAGTTAAAACAATGACAGAACATTTATCCTATTAGTAAAGATTTACAGGGAATAAGAATAAGCATGCTAGTAAAGTGGGGAAATTGAATACCTTATAATTACTGGTGAAGATAGAAATTATGGGAACTTTATAATTGTCAATATATTTAAAATATGTCTGTATTTTTATCTAATCATTACTATTGTAGAATGTGTCCTATTAGAAATACTGCTCAAGAGGTAAAATAAGCTAAATTTTAATATTAGTGCATAAGCATAACTGTAAAGGATCAATAGTCAAATCTATTATATAATTGTGTAAAGAAATAGTATGAAATTTTTAAAAGCTGGGCTGCTGTTATAAGAGAAATGGAGAGATTGTACAGTGAGCCCACATGTATAATGGATTCTCTCTATAATAAAGAGAATAACAATGTGAAACAAAACGGGGATAGGGATTTTATTTGTCTCTGCTTTCATTTACATTATGAATGGTCTCTGTGGCATAAAGCAATAGATGGTATGCAAAAGGATAAACATACCCACCATGAAAAACCAGTGACTCAGACTTAGAATGGCTACATACTTCATAGAAATCTAAACAGTACTTTATTAAAAATACTTATTAATAAAGATATAATAAACTTCTGGTTGCTACATTTACTAGGATATTTTCAGATTTTAATTTCCCACAATAGTTGACATAGTGAGAACATCCTACGTCATAATATGGCTGCCCACCTTTCCAACACTCTGCATGTTTGACACTTGTATTAAATATTTTGACCTCTTTTGTCACATCTTAGTCTTCTTTGTTCCTATTTTTCATCCAGAATTTTTATTTTTTATTATATTTATTTATTTTTGTTTGTTTCAAGTTTTTATTTAAATTGCAGGTAGTTAACATATAGTATAATATTAGTTTTAGGAGTAGAATTTAGTGATTCACCACTTACACACAACACCCAGTGGTCATCAACTCTACATCAAAAACCAGTATTACACCGCATGTTAACTAATTGGAATTTAAATAAAAAATTGGAGAAAAAAAGAAACTAAAAATAAAACTTTTTTTTTTTTTTAGTGCAGCATCTAACTTGAGTTCCTTTTCTGAACACATAAGTCTAACAGAAAATGAATTTTGATTTTTGGAGAAGTATCATTCCAGTGATTTATTTTCAAGGTTTGTGATAATTATCATCAGTAGGGGTCACAGAGATCTGAGAAAGTAGCAAGGAGAGAAAATAGGTTTGCACATTGAATGCTTAAAATGGATGCACCATGAAGACTACAACCCTTGAAAAATACTGGCTATAGTCTATTTTATTGCCAGCCTTGAAGAAGTCAAAGCAGGTGCTGTTTATCTTCTGCCAAATTCCACTTTCCTTTCCATGGCTTTTGCTGGTTGAGATAAGAGAACAGACTGGAGTGGGGGAGGGGAGAGAAGACAGTCTCCACTGGACCAAGGACTGTGCCATGTAAAGAAATAGAGTAAAAAACAAAGCAGTACGAGTGCCTAATATTCTGCTTTGCTAATAACATGTGCCAGATGTAATGGTCCATTAACTACCAAATAAAATTATTCCCAAATGGCGATATGTGTCATTTATATTGTGAAATTATATAATAAAATAAGTACTCAAGGAATAAGAGTAATCAGCTGGAGAATTACTTGTAGGACCTATTGAAGGGCAGTCAAATTTTGAAATAACATAAAATGGAAGGGGAAAGATCAGCACAAAATATTGCTTTCTCACCAATATTTTGGGACATTCTGATCAATTTTATTTATGTATTCTTCTAGTACCTATTACAGATAAAATGAGCCATAAAAATATTAAGCGATCCCTTTACATTTTGGGTTTAATATTCAACATCTTTTTAACCTTATCAGCCATTACAATAAAATAAGTGATTCATGAACATTTGAACAAGTAAAAATCAGAGTCAGCATTCTGAAGAGTGGTTATATTCCTAGACATGATAATACAGTCAAATAAGGAGAAAAAATTTTGTTCACCATATCTGCATGAACAGTTCTTTAGCATATTCAATGTTGAGGGATTGAAAAGCAAAGTCATGTAGACTTGATTAGATTCATTGTCAAAGCATCTTGGAGTTATCTTTTACTTACAAATCATTAGTTCAGGATAAACGTGGGATAAGATTTCTGTCAACCATACTCTAGCAGAATTTCATCAGGCAACTGGGCTACCAAATAGGATATGCATATATATTTCATGACAATTAATGGAGAAATCAATTATAACATAAGCAGAGTCTTTATATAGGTTTTATTAAAGGAACACAACTTTGTTAGAAAATAAAAATATGCTGGGTTCATTGGGATATTTATACAGATGTAGTCAAAGAATATAACAATTTTTTATTTCCTAAGTGAAGAGTTTCATCTGGAACACATTAAAAGAAGTGCCCAGAAACTTAGTAGTGGTATGGTAAATGTAAGGATCTAAAAATTTTCACTAGAAAAAAAAGTCTGTAAAACTAACATTGTTGAATCTATTTAGGAAGTAAAATAAATTGAGACACAAAACGTTTAACTCTTTCATTTCAAAGAACTTTTCTATAAATGTGACTAGGATTACTGAAACAGTGGTCTCACGCTAAGTGGTACATATACATTTTCCTGACAAAGTTACAACTTGTGTTTGTTTGTTTGTTTATTTTTTTATTATTATGTTATGTTAATCACCATACATTACATCATTAGTTTTTGATGCAGTGTTCCATGATTCCTTGTTTGCGTATAACCCCCAGTGCTCCATTCAGTACATGCCCTCTTTCATACCTACCACCAGGCTAACCCATCCCCCTACCCCCCTCCCTTCTAGAACCCTCAGTTTGTTTCTCAGAGTCCATAGTCTCTCATGGTTCGTCTCCCCCTCCAATTTCCCCCTCTTCATTCTTTCCTTCTCGCTATCTTCTTCTTCCTCTTCTTTTTTTTTAACATATAATGTATTATTTGTTTCAGAGATACACATCTGTGATTCAACAGTCTTGCACAATTCACAGCGCTCACCATAGCACATACCCTCCCCAATGTCTATCACCCAGCCACCCCATCCCTCCCACCCCCCACCACTTCAGCAACCCTCAGTTTGTTTCCTGAGATTAAGAATTCCTCATATCGGTGAGGTCATTTGATACATGTCTTCCTCTGATTTTAATACTGTGCAAAGCACTCTTCTAAACAATGGAAACTCAAAGATTAATAAAATCTAATTCTTGTTCTTACAGAGCAAAAGTAGAGTTAAATCCACATATTGTCACATTACTGTATCTAACTTGGAAATACGCTCATACATATGTAAGTTATAAAAGTGAAAACTATTCCTTCCTTATTTTATGAATAAAAGAATCTATAACTGTACGATCTTAATTACATTAAAATGCTTATTATGTAAATACACATATGGGACCTAGAAGTCAAACTGTAAACTGCTTGTGATTGTGGATGACTTTGTTCTTTGCTTCTTGTGTTTTTCAGTTTCCTTTTATGCACATGTTAACTTTAAAAAAAAATTTTTTTAATAAAAAAAGAATCTATAAATATCAATTTTATGCCTGAGCATTTCTGAAGAAGCTCAATAATGTGGAGAGAAAGTACACATCAGTACTGCTTTTTATATTCTTGCAGATGTAGTAAAACCAACAGAAGCTTTAACAGCAGAGGAGTATCAATAGGTGACCAGTGGAGTACATACTCTATGACGGGAATTAGTGGGAATTGCTGTTCTTGAGAAATGGCAGGAAAAATAGAGAAGACTTTGAAGTCCATCTACACAAGATTGCTTTATGTTTTATTCTGATTCTATGTTTTATAAGTAAGATAGTAAGGTGACTAGAGAGACATGTGATAGATTTGTTTTGGGTAGAATTTATTTCTAAATGCAGTGCCCCATCATTATATATTTATTATTACTTTCTTCTCATTCTGAATTTCTAAGTGTAGTCAGTTTTTTCTTTTATTATTCAGAGCAATGGAGGGGAGGATTTGCATAGACACAGCGAATTCAAGAAATGTAAGCTTTTTTTATACTTAGCTATACTGTGATTTTGTTCTAGGCCTAAGATGAAAGTTTCTTAATTTTATTTAGCTTAGACATCATATTCAAATTATTTGACATTCATTGAAAACACATAAATCATCTATGGTAGCCATGAAGCCTCCTGGGAGGCAGAGAAAACCAGTTGTTGATATTTTATAGTTTGTTACATATTGATTTTTAAAGCAGAAAATAGAGAATTCTCTTTATTTTTTTTAACATATAATGTATTATTTGTTTGAGAGGTGCAGGTCTGTGATTCAACAGTCTCACACAATTCACAGTGCTCACCATAGCAGATACCCTCCCCAATGCATTCTCTTTAACCATTAATATGAGCACACATTCTATTTGTGTGCCAGTTGCAAAAATATTGATCACATTAACAGTATTTTGTAGGATATAAAATTTAAAAAAATAGAGTTTTATATTGACTTTCATACCTAACCAACCTAACTTACCAGCAGCAGGTAACAATAAATGATGCTATCTCAGTAACAAATATGAAATTGTCAGAAACTATGAGAACAATTTATATACATGTATGACAGATATATTTTAAATAGCATTAAATATAAACCAAATAATAAAATTATGATCAAATATGGCCTCAACCATATAAATATCTCTGTCATACATATGGACAAACCACAAAGTTATTGGTTTAAATAACAGTTTATTACTTACAATTTTGTAAGTAAGAAGTCTAACAGAGGGCTCGCAGGGCAGAAATCACAGTCAAAGGGATACATTCCCTTCTGAAGGCACTAGGTCAGACTCCATTTTCTTTCCTTTTCCAAATTTTAGAGGCCTTCCACATCGCTTGGCTCATGGGCCCTTCCTCCATCTTGAAAGCCAGCAGTGTTATATTTCTCTGATTTTCTTTCCATGTCACATCTTTCTCTGATCACAACCTGGAAAGTTCCTCTATTTTTTTTTTTTTTTAGTTGGCTAACATACAGTACAATATTTGTTTCTGGAGTAGAATTCAGTGATTCATCACTTACATAAAACACCCAGTGCTCATCACAAGTGCCCTCTTTAATACCCATCCCTCCATTAAACCTCAGTTTGTTCTCTACAGTTAAGAGTCTCATGGTTTGTTTCCCTCTGTCCTTCTTTTCTCCCATTCCCATATATTCAACTGTTTTCTTTCTTAAATTCCACATATGATGAGGAAGATAATATGGTATTTGTCTTTCTCTGACTGACTTATTTCACTTAGCATAATACACTCTAGCTCCATTCACATCATTGCAAATGTCAAGATGTCATTCTTTTTGATGGCTGAGTAATATACCAATATATATATATATATATATATATACACACATACATATATATATATATACACATACATATAATATCATCTTACCTCTCTGGCTATTGTTAATAATGCTGCTATAAACATTGGGGTGCATGTATCCCTTCAAATCTGTATATTTGTATCCTTTGTATACAAAGGATATTTGTATCCAGTACTAGGTAAATGCCTAGTACTGCAATTGCTGAGTCATAGGATATTTCTATTTTCAACTTTTTGAGGAACCTCCATACTGTTTTCCAGAGTGGCTGCAATAGTTTGCATTCCCACCAACATTGCAAGAGTGTTCCCCTTTCTCTGCATCCTCACCAACATCTGTTGTTTCTTGTCTTTCTAATTTTTGCCATTCTGACAGGTATGAGGTGATATCTCATCATAGTTTTGATTTGCATTTCCCTGATGATGAGTGATGTTGAGCATCTTTTCATGTCTCTGTTAGCCATCTGTATTTGGAAAAATGTCTATTCATGTCTTCTGTCCATTTCTTAACTGGATTATTTGTTTTTTGGGTGTTGAGTTTAGTAAGTTCTTTCTAGATTTTGGATGCCAATCTTCTATCAGATATGTTGTTTGCAAATGTCTTCATCCATTCTGAAGGCTGTCTTTTAGTTTTGTTGATTGTTTCCTTCTCTGTGCAGAAGCTTTTTATATTGATGAAGTCTCAGTAGTTCATTTTTGCTTTTGTTTTCCTTACCTCTGGCAATGTGTCAAGTAAGAAGTTGCTACAGTCAAGGTCAAAGAGGTTTCTTCTTGTGTTCTCCTGTAGGATTTTGATGGTTTCTTGTCTCACATTGAGGTCTTTCATCCATTTTGAATTTATATTTCTGTATGGTGTAAGAAAGTGGTCCAGTTTCATTATTCTGCATGTTTCTGTCCAGTTTTCCAAACACTTGTTGAAGAGACTGTCTTTTTTCCATTGGGCATTCTTTCCTGCTTTGTTGAAGATTAGTTGACCATTTAGTTGTGGATCCATTTCTGGGTTCTCTATTCTGTTCCATTGATCAATGTGTCTGTTTTTGTGCCAGTACCATACTGTCTTGATCACTATAGCTTTGTAATATAGATTGAAATCTGGAATCCTGATGCATCCAGCTTTTCTTTTCTTTTTCAGGATTGCTTTGGCTATTTGCGGTCTTTTGTGGTTCCATGCAAATTTTAGGATTGTTTGTTCTAGCTCTGTGAAAAATGCTGGTGGTATTTTTTTTTTTCATTACATGTGTAGATTGCTTTGGGTAGTGTAGACACTTTAACAATGTTTGTTCTTCCAGTACATGAGCATGAAATGCTTTTCCATTTCTTTGTGTTCTCTTCAATTACTTTCGTAAGTGTTCTCTATAGGTTTCAGAGTACAGATCCTTTACCTCTCTGGTTAGGTTTATTCCTAAGTATCTTATTGTTTTTGATGCAAAGGTCCTCTATTTTTAACAACTCATGTGATTAAATTGGGTCCACAAAGATAATCCAGAAGAGTCTCCCCATCTCAAGGTCAGTAAACTTAATTACATCGTCAAAGTACCTCTTGCCATGTAAGGTAACATATTTGTATTTCGCAAGGACTAGGGTGTGGACATCTTTGAGGAGAGCATTATTCTGCCTCCCCCTGGAGACAATACAGAAGAATTGGAATGATGGCTCAGATTTGGAGAACTAGGCACATTCATCTTTAAAAAAGAAAAAAGATTTTATTTATTCATTTGAGACACAAAGATACAGAAAGAGAGAGAGAGAGAGAGAGAGAGAGCATAAGCAGGGGGAGAGTCAGAGGGAGAGGGAGAAGCAGGCCCCCTGCTGAGCTAAGAGCCCAATGTGGGGCTCCATCCCAGGACCCTGGGACCATGACCTGAGCCGAAGGCAGACGCCCAACTATCTGAGCCATCCAGGCACCCCTAGTCACATTCATCTTGATCTGAAATGTAGCCACCTACCAGAGAAAGAACTGGAGTAAGCACAGAAGACTCCTTTGCACTTCTGAGAACAAATAATAGAGTTTACTGTATTTTAACAAGCATGTTTTTGAATAAGTCTTCAAATATAGTAGCTATCATTTTTTCACTTATTTGTTTTCAAATGATCTGCTATCTCATGAGTTTGGTTATGAATGTAAATCAATTTTATCTATAAAAGTTAACATTCTGTCAAATTGATATCTGTCTGAGGAAAAAAATACAAAACATTTCCTTCTAAGTCTGGTAAAGAGAAGGCATTTTTATATATTGGAAGCTCAATTAATTTTTTTTAATTCTCTAATTTAAAAATTAATTTGTTTTCATTGTTTTCATTTTAAAAAAGCCATCGTGCAGGAGGTAGGAAAGTTGTGCAGGGAGAGACAAGCTGGTCTTTCACATTTTAAAAAGACACATATTCCTTTTAACTGATTATATGACTTCATAATCTAGGAGTGGTATCAGTAAATAAGGTAGGCTGGTATCTAAAAGATGACAGTAAAAATAAGGGCTTCGATAACTCTTCTGAAGCCAAAATATTTTTTTCCTAGGATGTTTTACTAGATGTTCATTATAGATCTGCTTGTCTGGCCTTTGCTCATTGTTCTTCCATATTTCTCTCTTTTAGTAGGCATCATGACCCTGATCCCTTTGCCCCACTTTTTCTCCTCACTCTCTTGAGGAGGAATAACCTACTACCCTTTGTTTAGATGGTGGTAATCCAGCACAAATCCCAAATGTTGTAAATTTGATGTCTTTCTTATTACTTCTTCATTGTGACTGGGGCAGATAAGAAAGGGAAAGACAGAGACAGAAAGAGAGAGAGAGAGAAAGAGACTCAACCTTTCTGTTTGCTGTGTTTTTATCACATCTAGATTGGTGGGTTTAGGAGGAATGGTGGGAAGAGAGAAAACAAGTCTTTTTTAGCCTTTGGAGTACCTATGTCCTCTAATCTTGATTTGTATGTAATCTCCAAAGCTCCAAACTCATTCTAATTTAGCTTTTCATCACTGACTGAGAATATCCTCAGATAATATCCTCACACTGTCCCCTATCCATCCATTTCTCAAAATGTCCACCCAGTTCCTCTGCTTTTCCTCCATTATTTTAGATGGCATAAACATGTGTTTATTATATTGTTAATTATGTTATTTATGTTAATTATGTTAATTATGTTATGTTATACAGGGTTAGCAAACCCTGTATTGTCCCATGTACTCAAGATATTACTCCAGCAATTCTCCTTGATTTATACTACATGACTATCTTTTGTACTTTACTGTATTAGCCCCATCACCTTACAAACATGCTAGTGTTTTTCCTCTTAAAACAAATACACCACAAATAGATAAATTATCTCTTGACTCCATTCTCCACTTGTGCCCACAAACTACTGCCCCATATCTGTGTTTACCTCCAGGGCAAAATTCCTCAAATTGTCTATATTGACTTTTCCATTCTTCCCTTTCATTTCTCATAAACCTACTCTAATTAAGCTTTCTCACCCACCACACTACCAAAATTGATCTCACCAAGACTATTATGATCTCACTTTGTAAAATCTAAAGGATAACTCTTCTCCAGTTATGAAACTTATCTGCAGGATTTGAAAATACTGATCATTCCCTCTTCTTAAATATACATCCTTAATTTGGCTTCTAGATTACCATGATTTTCTATCATACCAGTAGTTCTTTCCTAGTATTGGAGAAATCAAATTCAAAAAGCCTTTTAAACTGCTGCAAGAGGGCAGGAACCATAACTATTTGGTTCAACATTGTGTATATAAAATCTGTAATGAATGTTCTGGATGCAGACACCAATAATAAAAGAAAAACGGGAAATGCTTACTCTAGAAAAAAGAGCCATGACAAAATATTAAAACAAAGCTTAAGACTTTATGATCAGTAAAAGAGGGCTTTTTTCCTACTTATGTACACTATTGGCTCTGTAATACTTGTAAATGATCATTACTGATGCTGGAAAATTTGTATGAGTAACCACAAATTTGTAGAGACTGTTCTCATTTTTATAACTTAGGCTTAACAATTTATAATTCTACCAAATCTACTTTTTCTTCTATGTAGATCTTACCCTAACACTTAGCAAAATGCTAGAGGTCGGACTATGAAAAGAGTTACATGATTTTTTTCTTCCATTAGACCATTTTTGAGTACACTTAATGCAGAGTCAGAAAGTTGGACAGAAGTCACAACTGTTAAAGAAAAAATTATTCTGACACTTGTTAAAATTGTAAGGAAAATTTGAATCAGCTCTATTTCAATAGGTGCAAAGATTATCACAATGGGGAGAGACATGGGGCTCAATTCTGAGTACAGCAAAGACAGCAGGTGATCTACAGTCAACAAGCAAAATGAGGTGTGCTCAGTAGATGGAAAATTACTAAGAGGAGACTTCAAGAGTATGGATATTCTTGCTAAACTGATTTAGCAGGATTCTTGTTAAGTGGGGCTCAATAGACTGAAGACAAGGCCCAAGGATGAGGCCAGTCAAAAGGAGGGCACCAGGGAGCCTGTCTAAGGTTTGGTCAAGGAAAGTCTTTGTCACAATATTCCTTCATCTAAGATTTAAGGGCTTCCAAATGTCCTATTGTTTTTATTTTTTATTTTTTTATTATGTTATGTTAATCACCATACATTACATCATTAGTTTTTGATGTAGTGTTCCATGATTCATTGTTTGTGCATAACACCCAGTGCTCCACGCAGAACATGCCCTCCTTAATACCCATCACCAGGCCAACCCATCCCCCCACCCCCTGCCCTCTAGAACCCTCAGTTTGTTTCTCAGAGTCCGTAGTCTCTCATGGTTCGTCTCCCCCTCCAATTTCCCCCCTTCATTCTTCTCCTCCTGCTATCTCTCTCTCTCTTTTTTTTTTAACATATAATGTATTATTTGTTTCAGAGGTACAGGTCTGTGATTCAACTGTTGTCCTATTGTTTTCATTGTTTCATAATATTACAACTAACCAGAATTATCCAAACAGTGTGATGACTTTAAAGGTTGTCTGTGAACCACTGTGTACTACATTACTTCTGTCTTCCAACCTGTATACATTGCTTTAGGATAAACATTTACCAGCTTTTCCAAACCCACTCCATCTACTTATTTCTCAGTTGTATTCCTGAGGTTCACTTTACAGTTTTTAACCTTTGTTTTGTCTTAAGATTACTGCTTACTTTGGTCTCTACTTGGGACTTTTCCAAGTTGCTGGATTTATTAGGATATCAGCATGTTAAGTGTTCTCAGTAGATATATCCCTCATAATTCCTGTATTATTTCAATACTAAGGCCTCCCACTTGCCTCAAAAATATATCTTGGCAAAATTATTGGACTTCTACGATATTTCAGTTCATTTAAGCTAATAGTGTTTTAATTATAATAGTGATTTTTATTGCTGCAATATCAATTGATTTTAAATTGATTGACTAGTTAACTGACTGCCTTGATATAATGTTTTATTCATTTTTTAAATTAATTATGAAAACAGTATTTTGTCTATCCCTGATTCCATAACTTCTTCCCTTACCCTGCCAAGGTATAATCCTGAAAGGTTTGTTAATAAGCTCAGCCCCACCTTAGTTGTAATAAAAAACTTTGTCAGAGAAAGAAGTACATTAGGAACTTAACAATTCAAAGTTGTAAGATCTGGATCTTTTTTCTAATATGGTTCATTTTCTAGTGTGCCTACTGCAACTTGTAGGCCTGAAATATGTTCCCAGTTGCCACTCTCTCTTCCCTCCCACATTGATTTAATCTGAGTGTGATTTTTATATCAAACACCTCACTATACACTGAATTCTTATTATGAGCAAAGGTATTTTCTGAACCACAGACCATATGCTTAAGACTCTGACAACCTTTCCTGGTTCCAGTTTCTTCTGGGTTTTTCCTACTATAGAATGGAATCTGTTCAATATCTTAAATGAATTGTCTTTGGAGTCTGCCTATATAGTGGAGCATATCTAGGATCATGATGCTACTGCTCACCAGACAATGCTTCCCTTATCCTATATCATACTTTTGTGTAAGGGCCTATATCCTCTAGCTATTTCTCCAACAAAATGTAATTTACTTGACAGCAAGATATTTTTGTATAATAAAACTCAACCAAAAAGTAACAGATAAGCTGAATACTCTTATAAACATTTTAAAATTTGAATCTGTATTTAAAAACATTCCATGGGGCGCCTGGGTGGCTCAGTCGTTAAACGTCTGCCTTCGGCTCAGGACATGATCCCAGGGTCCTGGGATTGAGCCCCACATCAGGCTCCCTGCTCCTCAGGGAGTCTGCTTCTCCCTCTCCCTGCTTCTGATCTCTCTCTCTCTCTGCCTCTCAAATAAATAAATAAAATCTTTAAAAAAATAAAAAAATAAATAAAAACCTTCCAAAAATAAAATTTAAGGCCCAGATATTTTGACTGGCAAATTCTATCAATCATTAAAAGAAGAAATAACACCAATATTTATTTATAGAAAATAGAAGAAAAGAGAACATTAACTTTATGCTAAAACCTGATGCAGACAGAACAAGAAATGATCAATATCCTTTTTGAACATAGATTCATATATACTCAACAAAAAATTTTCAAACAAAACCCAACAATATATAAAAAGAATAATAAATCAAAAGTGAGTGGTTTTGATTTTCATTTCCCCAATCATTAGTGATATTAAGTACTCTTTCATATACCTGTTGGCCTTTGGTATGTCTTCTTTGGAGAAATGTCCATTCAGTTTCACCCATTTTTCTAAATTGGTTTACTTTTTTTTTTGGCTAATAAGTTGTAGGAATTCCTTGTACACTCTGTATACTAACTCCTTACCGATAAAGCATGTACTAATATTTTCTCCCATTCCATACGTTGCCTTTTTGCTTTGTTGATTATTTCCTTTGTTGTGCAGAAGATTTTTAGTTTGATGTAGTACCACTTATCTACTTTTGCTTCGGTAACTTGTGCTTTTGTTATCATATCCAAGAAATCCTTGCCAAGACCAATATCAAGAACACTTTCCCCTATGTTTTCTTTTAGGAGTCTTAAAGTTTTAGTTCTAACATTTAAGATTTTGATGGGCCAAGATAAGGGCCTAATTTCATTTTACTGCATGTGGCTATCCAGTTTTCCAAACACCATTTTTTGAACACAAAATTCTTTTCCCCTTATGTATTCTTGGCTCCTTTGTCAAAGATCAGTTGACCATGTATGTGTCATTTATTTCTGATAACTTTATTTTATTTCTTTTGTCTATATGTCTGTTTTTATGCCAGGAAATATAAAATGGTACAGCTTTTATGAAAAACAGTATGGAGGTTCCTCAGAAAATTAAAAAAAAAATAAATAAAACTACCATATGATCTAGCAACCCTACTTCTGGGTATAAATCCAAAAGAATTGAAATCAGGATATCAAAGAGACTGTCTACACTCACATGCTGCAATATTCACTATTGCCAAGATAAGGAAACAACCCAAACATCCATTGACAGATGAATGGATAAAGAAAATGTGGTATATAAATACAAAATAATATTATTCAACTTTAATAAAAAAGGATATCCTGCTATATGAAACAATATGGATGATGTGGAGGACATGTTACAGAAGGACAAACCCTGCATGATTCCACTTATCTGAGATACCTGAAATAGTCAAACTCAAGAAGCAGACAATAGAATTGCCAGGATGAGAGAAGGAATAAATGAGGAATTGTATTTTAAAGGGTATAAAATGGGGCACCTGGGTGGCTCAGTCATTAAGTGTCTGCCTTCAGCTCAGGTCATGATCCCAGGGTCCTGGGATTGAGTCCCGAGTCAGGCTCCCTGCTCAGCAGGAAGCCTGCTTCTTCCTCTCCCACTCCCCCTGCTTGTAGTCCCTCTCTTGCTGTGTCTCTCTCCATTAAATAAATAAATAAAATCTTATAAAAAAAACCCACAGAGGGTATAAAGTTTCAGTTATGCAAAATGAGTAAGTTCTGGAGATCTGTTGTACAACACAATGCCTATAGTTACCAATACTGTATAATTAAAATCTTTTTTTTAAATGTTTCTCTAATTTATTTTTTTTAAGATTTTATTTATTTATTCATGAGAGACAGACAGAGAGAGAGAGAGAGAGAGGCAGATGGAGAAGCAGACTCCCGAGGAGCAGGGAGCCCGATGAAGGACTCGATTCCAGGACCCTGGGATCATGACCTGAGCTGAAGGCAGATGCTTAACCATCTGAGCCACCCAGGCACCCAAGTATACTTAAAATCTTGTTAGGAGGTAATATTATACTGTATGTTACCTGGAATTTAAGTAAAAACGAAGGAAAAAAATCATTAGGAGGATAGATCCCATGTAAGTGTTCTTACCACAATTAAAAAAAATAAAAGACAAAGTTGAGTTTATTCCAGAAATGCAAAGCTGGTTTATTCAAAATCCAGTCCATCATATTATTCCATATTCCATAGTATTCGCAAACTAAAGAGGAAAATACTGCATTTTCTTATCAATGGATCCAAAAAAGTTTTCCATAAGATACAACATTACAACATTCACTCATGATAAAAACTAGCAGGAAATCTAATAAAGGGCATCTACAACAAACAAACAAACAATATAGCAAATGTACTTAATGATGAAAGACTGAATATTTTTCCCCTAAAATTGGGGAAAAGCGAAGGATGTCTACTCTCAACTATCCCATTCAATATTATAATGGAATTTCTTATAAAAAAAGAAAACTTTAGCCAACAAGAAAGGAAGAAATAAAATTTTCTTATCCACAATATTTGTAAAACTACAAGCTGCTAATGAAAGCTATCAAAATAGACCTAAATAAATGGAGACATACCATGATCACATATTGGAAGATGGCAGTTTCAACAACCATTCTTTGAAAATTGATATGCAGATTTAATGCAATTCAGATCAATTTCCAGAAAGCTTTACTGAAGGTATCAACAGACTGCTACTAAAATTTATATTGCAAGTTAAAGAAACTAGAGAAACGAAGGCACTTTGAAGAAAGAAGAACAAAGTTGGAGGATATACAATAACTAATTTGGTCTTGGAAAAATCATAAACACAATGTTACAGAATAGATAGTCCAGGGGCAGATATATGCAAATATGGTCAATTGGCTTTGACAACGGTGCAAAGGCAATGCAGAAAGCATGTTTTCTTTCATCAGATAGTACTGGAAAAATTGTACATTCAAATGAAAAAAAAATGAGCCCATAACTACACTTCACACCTTACTCAAAAAGAAAAAAATCATATTTATAAAAATTTAAAATATAAAACTATGAATATTTAGAAGGAAACCTAGGATAAAATCTTTATAGCCTTGGGTTAGGCAATAATTCCTAGATATGGCAACAAAAGATAGTTCTTTAAAAGAAAAATATTAATAAATTAGACCATCAAAATTAAAACCTCTGTTCAATGAAAGATAATATAAAGAGAATGAAAAGACAAGCTACAATGAGAAAATATTTATAATCACATATCTAATAAAAGATATATCCAGAATATGTAAAAATTTCTCAAAATCCAATGATAAGAAAGTAAACAACTCAATTTAGAAATGGGCAAAAGAAGGGCATCTGGGTGGCTCAGCTAGTCAAGCATCCAACTCTTGATTTTGGCTCAGGTCATGATCTCAGGGTCATGAGATCGAGCCCCACATCAGGCTCCACACTCGGTGTGGAGCCTGCTTGGGATTCTCTCTCTCTCCCTTTCCTTCTGCTCCTCCCACCCCATGCATGTGCTCTCTCTCTCCATCTCTCAAAAAAAAAAAAAAAAAAGAATGGGCAAAAGACTTGAGGAATTACTTGACCAAAAAAGATGTACAGATGGAAAATAAGTACATGAAAAGATTCTCAACCTTATTAGTCATTAGGGAAATTCAATTTGAAACTATAATAAGATACCACTATACATCATTTAGAATAGCTAAATCCATAAAACTTGACAATATTAAGTGCTATTGATGATAGAGAGCAACAGCAACTCATACTGTTGCTCGTGGGAATGTAAAATTGTACAACTGCTTTAGGAAAGATTGAGGATTTCTTATAAAATTACACATGCACTTACCATATGACCCAGCAATCCCACTCCTGTATACAGGAGTGAAATGAAATTTTCTCTTCAAACAAGAGCCTATAAACAAGGTTGATATCATCTTTATTCAAAATCACGAAAAAATTGGAAGCCATCTTTCATTAAGTTAATGGATAAATTAGGACATTCATACAATGGAAGACCTACTCCACAATCAGAAGTAATGAGCTGACAATAACATGTAACACATGGGTGAATCTGAAAGACATGCTGAATGAATAAAGCCCGTCTCCAAATGTATGTACCATATGGTTCAATTTTATATGACGTTCTAGAAAAGATAAACTTCAGAAACAGAGAAAATACTGATTTCCAGGGGTTAGGGTAGGGGAGAATGACTACAAAATGAAATTAAGAGGGGAATTTTGGAAATGATGGGAGTTTTCAGTATAATAACTGTGCTGGTATTTATACAGATTTATATAAATTCACAAAACTGCACACCAAAAAAAGTTAATATTACTGCATGTTCCACATACATGTGGGGTAACAAGGTGCTCTGCTTATCATATCACTCTGTCAGTCTATATTGAAAAAACAGCCACCATCTGTAACAATGCTAGTCACCATATCAAAGGGAAGAAAAAAAAAAAAAAAGAGGAAGAATGCACTGTTGCTTAATGCTTCGTCCTGAATGTTAGACATGTCATTTCTGCTCCATATGTTCTTAAGAAAGAAAAATAAAAAGTTATATGGCTGTATCTGACTCCAAGTTTGGGGGAAGTTTTTATTTATTTATTTATTTTTTTATTTTAGAGAGAACATGAGTTGGAGGGGAAGAGGGAGAGGGAAAAAGAATCTCAAGCAGACTCCCCACTGCTCATGGAACCTAAGGCAGGACTTTATCTCAAGACCCTAACATCATGACCTGAACCAAAACCAACAGTCAGATGTTTCACCGACTGCACCACCCAGTTGCCCCATTGAGGGAAGTTTAATGTAGCCTTGTCACTGGTAGACACAGCTGAACTTTTGAAAACAAGCTTAAGGACCACCACACTTGCCTCAGAGCAGATATCCTATTGCATTCTACCATTCAAAAACAATGGGTTTCTAACAAATGGAGATACCCCATGCTCATGGACTGGAAGAATTAATATTGTTAAAATGTCCGTACTACCCAAAGCAATCTACAGATTCAATGCAACCCTTATCAAAATACCAACAGAATTTTTCACAAAACTAGACCAAGTAATACCAAAATATGTATGGAATCAGAAAAAAGCCAGAATAACCAAAGCAATCGTGAGAAGGAAGATTTTGAGATATATTACACATGGGGCACATAAATCAATAAAACAGAATAGAGCCCAGAAATAAACCTATGCTTATATGGTTAATGAATCTATGAGAAAGGAGGAAAAAAAGAGAAAAAATACACAATGAGGAAAAGCCAGTCTCTTCAATAAATGGTGCTGGGAAAACTAGACAACAAAATGAAAAAGAATAAAACTGAACCACTTTCTAACACCACACACATGTGCATGCGCACACACACCCACACACACACACACACACACACACCCCTCAAAATGGATTAAAAAAGACCTAACTATGAGACCTGAAACCATAAAAAATTTAGAAGAGAACCCAGGCAGTAATTTCCCTGATATTGGCTCTAGCAATCTTTTTCTTTTTTTAATTTAAATTCAATTAGCCAACATATATCATACACCATTAGTTTCAGATGTAGAGTTCAATAATTCATCAGTTGCATATAACACCCAGTGCTCATCACATCATGTGCCCTCCTTAATGCCCATCATCCAATTATCCCACTCCCCCTACTCACCTCCCCTCCAGCAAACCTTCAGTTTGTTTCTTATAGTTATGAGTCTCTTATGGTTTGTCTTCCTCTCTGATTTCTTTCAATTCTGTTTTCTCTCCCTTCCCCTGTGATTTTCTGAGCTATTTCTTATATTCCACATATGAGTGAAACCATACGATAATTGTCTTTCTCTGCTTATTTCACTTAGCATAATACCCTCCAGTTCTATCCACATTGATGTGAATGATAAGTATTCATCCATTCTAATGGCTGAGTAATATTCCATTGTATATATGTACCACAACTTCTTTATCCATTCATCTGTCGATGGACATCTCGGCTCTTTCCACAGTTTGGCTATTGTGGACATTGTTGCTATAAACACTGGGGTGAAGGTACCCGTTCAGATCACTACATTTGTATCTTTGGGGTAAATACCTAAGTAGTGCAATTGCTGGGTTGTAGGGTAGCTCTATTTTTAACTTCTTGAGGAAACTTCATACTGTTTTCCAGAGTGACTGTACCATCTTGCATTCCCACCAATAGTGTAAGAGGGTTCCCCTTTCTCCACATCCTTGCCAGCATTTGTTTCCTGGCTTGTTCATTTTAGCCATTCTAACTGATGTGGGGTGGTAACTCATTGTGGTTTTGATTTGTAGTTCCCTGATGCCAAGTGATGTTAAGCATTCTTGCATGTGTTTGTTGGCAATTTGTAATGTCTTCTTTGGAGAAATGTCTGTTCATGTCTTCTGCCCATTTCTTGACTGGATTGTTTGTTTTTTGGGTGTTGAGTTTGATGTTATTTTTTAAAATTATTTTTATTTTTTTAAATATTTTATTTATTTATTTGAGAGAGAGAGAGAGAGAGCGCACAAGTGGGTGGAGGGGCAGAGGGAGAAAGAGAAACAGACTCACTGCTGAGCAGTGTGTCTCTTTTTGTGCCAGTACCATACTGTCTTGATGATTACAGCTTTGTAATAGAGCTTGAAGTCTGGCATTGTGACGCCCCCAGCTTTGGTTTTGTTTTTCAACATTCCTCTGGCCATTGGGGTCTTTTCTGGTTCCATACAAATTTTAGGATTATTTGTTCAAGCTCTGTGAAAAATGTTGGTGGTATTTTGATAGGGATTGCATTGAATGTGTAGATTGCTCTGGGTAGCATAGACATTTTAACAATATTTATTCTTTCAACCCATGAGCATGGAATGTTTTACCATTTCTTTGTGTCTTCTCAATTTCTTCTGTAAGTGTTCTGTAGTTTTTAGAGTACAGATCCTTTACCTCTTTGGTTAGGCTTATTCCTAGGTATCTTATGATTTTTGGTGAAGATTTTTCTATGTATGTCTCCTAAGGCAAGGAAAACAAAAGCAAAAATCAACTATTGGGACTACATAAAAATAATAAGATTTTTCACAGCAAAGGAAATCATCAACAAAACATAAAGGCAACTTACTGAATGGGAAAAGATATCTGCAAATGATGTATCCAATAAGGGGCTAATATCCAAGATACATAAAAAATTTATACAACTCAACACCAGAAAAAAACAAAACAAAAACCAAATAATCTGACTAAAAAATGGGCAGAGGAAGTGAATAGATATTTTTTTCCAAAGAAGACATACAGATGGCCAACAGACACACAAAAAGATGCTCAACATAATTAATCAATAGGGAAATACAAATCAAAACCATAATGATTATTACCATATACTTTTCAGAATGGCTAAAATCAAAAACACAAGTTGGTGAGGATGTGGAGAAAAAGGAACCCTCGTGCACTGTTGGTTAGAATATAAATTGGTGTAGCTACTGTGGAATTCAATATGGAGGTTCCTCAAAAAATTAAAAATAGAAATACCATACCTTATACATGCATGTGTGTGCACGCATGTGCACACATACATACACACACAGTGGAATATTACATGGCCATAAAAGGATGCAATTTTGCCATTTGCAATAACATGGATGACTTAGGGGGTATTATACTAAGTTAAGTAAGTCAGACTGAGAAAGACAAATGCCATATGATTTTATTTATAGGTAGAATCTATATACCAAAACAAATGAATAAACAAACAAAAAGCAGAATCAAACATAAATACAGAGAACAAACTGATGGTTACCAGACGGAAGGGGTGTGGAGAGATAGGCAAAATGGGTGAAGAGGAGTGAGAGATACAGGATTCCAGTTATGCAATGAATAAGTCACAGGAATAAAAGGCACAGCATAGGGAATACAGTCAATGATACTGTAATAGCAGTGTATGGTGACAGATGGGAGCTACACTTGCCGTGAGCATAGCATAAGATAATGTACAGAGATTTTAAATCCCTATGCTGTGCACCTTGAACTAATGTAACATACAGTGTCAACAATACTCAAAATAAAATAAAATTAATTAATTAAAAAAAACAAAACCATTTCTTTTAATTTGCTCTTCTATTTGGAAAGGAAATGCAGAGATGTTTGGCCATTTGTCAGAACACAAATGCACATTAGTACTTTTTGTAAGCAGAATCGGTGCTTTGTGATGAAACTAAATGTTTGGTCATGTCTCACCATGGAAATTATCATTGGTTTGGGGTAAGAACAATCTCAAACTGGCCTCAAAATCTCCTTTATTAACTGAAAATGACTACTCGTACTCTACTTCCTGCAATGCAGAATTATTTTTAGTGAAATTTTGAGATAATAAAAATGGAATATAATTAGAAGTTATTAAATACGATGCAATTATGGGGTTAATAATCAACATTTTATTACAGAATTATAATTATAATCATTATAATCTTAAAACTTGCATAGTGCTTGAAGAGTTATAAGTAGTTTTACCTATCTAACTTCTTCACATTTCAAAACAGTACATGCGATTGTTCTTTCTTTATAAGCACAGAAAATTAGATTCTTTAAAAGCAGATGTGTTTTGAAGATTTTTACTTCTAAGCTTACGTAAAGAAAGTTTCTTTGATTTCCTTAGGGAAATATCCTTTCAATTTAGATCCTAATAAACATTCTCTTTTTGGTAATGTATATTCATTTCCTACTTACATTTATTAGTTATCTTTGGCTTCATAATAACAGTATTTGATATCTATAATCTAAAAAAAATCAATTTCCTTTCCTTTTTGCTATCCCAAACTATTGTACTCTTATAAATATTTTCTAGTAAATGGAAACTGAATGATTACACAGAGACAGAGGAAAAAGCAGATCATAGAATTGTACGTCCTTTAAAAGTGACAACTGAAAGAGATCAAAAGCATTTATAAAAACACCTTTTTAGGGAATTTAATCATATTGATAAATATCACATACAAATAAAACATTTTGAGAATGATTTCTCCATAGGCTTTGAACTTAGATTGCAGAAAATTTTCAAGTTTTTTTTTTGTTGTTGTATATACTAATGCCATGGCTCTCTGTGATTGAACTGGACAACAAGAGGTGATGAATTTTCTCTTGTACTATATAAAACCACTGACCTGAAAAGCAATAGTAAAATTCAGCTTTGCATCAAATAATGTTTCTTTTGTGTCTTTTCCTTTCTCTGTAAGATTGGTTTCTTAAAATATGACAGTGTTTGCCTTATAAAACACTGCTGGTTATTCCTAGAATAAGACTTTAAATAGGATCCTATGGAAAATCAATTTCTGGAATAGGAGATCCAGATAATGCTTTTATTTACTGTTGCTGATCTACTGTCATCCATGGTATATTATTATTAAAACAAGAGTCTTCCATCAACATAAAGTAATCAAATAACATTTCTAACACAAACCACATAGGTCAACAATGACTTTTTTTATTAAAGATCAAATCACTTATTTTAGAGATTACAGAAAACATACAATGCACAAAGAATAAATCCTAAATATATGGCTGAAGACATTTTTTTCAATAGCATGACTTGAGTATATTAGAAGCAAAGTGTTCAACATCCATTAGGACAGAGGCTAGAAGAAATGATGGTATGAACCATTTACAGAAAGATTTTAATTGCTGGTCTTTGCTGTGTTGAGCTAGTTAGTCCGAGTATCATCGTGCTCACTAGCGATAACTCTAACCCAGAAGTTGACTTCAAGTCTCTACTCCTCCTTAATATCTTGAAGCTTGTGACTACCGGTTGAACTTTACAGCTTACTCAGGAGCTACCAAATCACAGGAATTATAAACTCATTTCCTTTTGACTGTAGATAGTGAGACCAACTAATATGGAAACAAAGAGTCAACCAGGCACAGCAAAGCTCATAGGATCAAAAGTGAAAATTAGTGCCTACCAGAACTTGCAGGAAATTGCTGCAATCAAGATTAGAAAGAATGCTCTATACCTATGAACTAAATTGATTTCACAGCACATGCTTCACCTTAAAAATACAGGTGACTTTTACACATACCTCATAAAGAGACATTTCATACCCAAACACTTTCTATGTAGGCATGTTCTTATAAACTCTTGACAAAACACTTTACTTCTTTAGGTCTCAATCTTTACACCTATGAAATGGTGATGAAAGAAAAGATAATCTCTTAAATTCCCTCTAGTGTTAACTTTTTTTTAGATTTATTTATTTATTTTAGAGACAAAGAAAGAGAACAGGGGGAGGGGCAGAGGGAGAGGGAGAGAAGCAGACTCCCCACTGAGTGTGGGTCCCAACATGGGGCTCAATCTCATGACTCTGAGATTACCACCTGAACCAAAATCAAGAGTCAGATGCTTAACTGACTGAGCCACCCAGGTGCCCGTAACTTTTTTTTTTTTCTTTAATTCTATGGCATTTTTATTATGCTAAACAGATATGGAGTGATGACTCAGTTCAACCTCAAACTACACGAAGCATAATAGGAAAAAAAAATGTAGCTACACATGTCCTTATTTATCATGAATTATATAAAATTGGAAATTTGACAGAAAAAAACTACAGATATGTAGGTGATACACTTTATATGGTTTTATTTCCACAAACTAAGTTGGCTTTGATAAACAATTGGCACAGACAGCTAATTATGGTCAGACAGAATGACTTATCACTAACAATCCACCCACAATAATAATTTTTGATCAATTTCATCTAATGTTTAACTAATTTACTTTTAGCAGTATACTAATAAACCTAATAATTAATGGATCAAGGGTAGTATTTTCTGTTTTACCTTGGGAGTTTTGACAAGTGGCAAGTAGTTCAAACCTTATGGGCACCTAGTTCATTTTCTCTTGTTCTTTGTCCTCCCAACCTACCCCCCACACCCCCTAATCTCCCTTTATCTTCCCCTGTCACCCATTCACTATTAGATTTTAGAAATGATGAAATGCTCTTGTGAAGGTATGGAATCATGTCCTTTTTTTTTTTAAGAGATTTTATTTATTTATTTGACAGAGAAAGACACAGCAAGAGAGGGAACACAAGCAGAGGGAGTGGGAGAGGGAGAAGCAGGCTTCACGCCGAGCAGGGAGCCTGACGCAGGGCTGGATCCCAGGACCCTGGGATCATGACCTGAGCTGAAGGCAGACGCTTAATGACTGAGCCACCCAGGCACCTGGAATCATGTCTGTTTTACGTGTCACTATGCATTCAATTCTTAGCAACAGATGTAAATAATGAGGTACTGAAGGAGTGAAGTATATACTTTTCTGTAAGCATTTCTAAAAACAGTCAAACAAATACAAAAGATTTGAATTGCTTACCAGTATTGGCTCAGCTCACCCTATGTGGGAAAGGTATATATTTCCATTTAGGGATATGTGCTTATCAGGACTTTCAAATTTGAAAAGTTCTTATCGTGCCTACCTCTAATTCAGTTTTTTTATTTTTTTATCTTTTTAAGGTTTACTTATTTATTTGAGAGAGAGAGAGAGTGAGCAGGGTGGAAGGGCAGAGGGAGAGGGAGAGAAAAACAAGCAGACTCTGCACCGAGCAGAGACCAAAGCGAAGTTCGTTCTCATGACCCTGAGATCACAACCTGATCTGAAACCAAGAGTCAGATGCTCAATGGACTGTGCCACCTAGGTGCCCCAATTCAGCTATTTTTAAAGTACATATTTATTTCCCTTTTTGTATTTTTGAGGTTTAGTGTAAGTTTTTAATGCTGTTGTGATGCATGTTGACAAGTCACACACTTTGTTCTTGTGTTGGCAGTGGCAACTTACAATGAGTCTAAAGGTCTGAGCACCAGACTGGCCTGCAGGGAGCAGACACTTGTTCCAACTGGGACCTCCTCCCCAAATCCCAAGGTTCCTTCTGAATTCCATCACAGCCCTATACAGACAGCAGCAGCTGCTGTGGATTGGTTTCTTTTGAGTGCACACCAACATTACACAGAATTATAAAAGCATATTTACAGATGTTCCACAGTGCTCCTGTAATCAGAAGCAAAGACCCTTTTTATCAAAAGGGATTATATCTAGGGCTGTGCAAAATTCAAAAGGATCAGGTCCTTTTGAAACAGTCCAGAGTCCATTAAATAAAAAATTACCCGGGCTACTGGTAAACCCCAGGTTGCCAAAACATTGCCTTACATATAAAAGGAAAAAAAAGAGTGTGACCCATAAATGAGTACACTTGGCCTCAGAGTCAAGGGTCAAAAAGTTCCCCTGATCTGTCCGGGCCCCTGACCTTCCAAGTGAGAAGCAACTATGCAACTCATTCACATGAGGCCAGATCCCTTGGTCGTGCTGGAACAAGAGGTGTTGCTTGTGGGCCCTGGCCAGGCAGTTTTACAAAAGTAGTCTAAGTTGGTTCTCAATTTGAGATGGCAAAACAGAAAATAGGGTTCTTCAGGGGAAGAACAAGACATGGGAGACCAATGCAGAACAAAACAGGAATCAATCACCCAACAGAAACTGAGGAGTGTACAGGGTCTGGTAAATAAGACAGCAGGATGACACCACCTAATGGCCACAAGCAAAGGGACTACAACAACGGATCAAGTCCAGGTGTGGGTCTGCCTCTAGCCCATGGACAGGGCCTGGAGGAGGGTGTGGGTCCATCCTGGAAGGGTTGTAGGACTCAGTGGGACAGGCTGGAATGCCTTTTCCTGCTGTCCCCACCTGTTGTTCCCATTTGTATGCCACATCTTTCTAGGAAATATGATTTCAATAGTGCCCAATGATGACAAAATATCAGATAAAATTAGATATAAATCTCAATGTTTATGGAATATTATCTAAAAATAGATGGTGATCCTTGACTTTTATCAGAGGACATAAGCTTGGAGTGTAGGTTTGATTTTGATTAACAGACCTTTTGCGTGTGGGTTACACAGTATTTTAAACTTTTTGAGTTAACATTTAAAAAATGGGTGCCTGGGTGGCTCAGTTGTTGAGCATCTGCCTTTGGCTCAGGTCATGATCCCAGGGTCCTGGGACTGGGTCCCACATCGGGCTCCCTGCTCAGTAGGAAGCCTGCTTCTCTCTCTCCCACTCCCCCTGCTTGTGTTTCCTCTCTCACCGTGTCTCTCTCTGTCAAATAAATAAATAAAATCACTTAAAAAATGGCTTATTTTACTTAAGTAGTTGGATTTTGTTTCTTATTAAACTATGGAAGATCAGCAATACTGGGTCCTCATCTCCACGTTGGAAACTATTATCTAACTGTAGCTATCATATTTCCCTCCTGGAATGAAGCTAGATAAAATAAGAAAGAGAGAGAAAGAGACAGAGAGAGAACCCCTTTAATAAAATATCTTTTTCCAATTTAATTTCCTCTGTATTGATGGCTATATTACCTTTTTTTCTTAATTTTCTGTATTGTATTTTCTTCTCTTTTATTAGAACACTAGATATATTAGTGTAGGTTCTTCAAAAGAAAAAAGAATATATATATATATACATATATATATATATGAAGAGATTATAAGGAACTGGCATGCATGGTTATGGAGACTGAGAGTCCCAATATTTGCAGCCTGCACGCTAGAGACGCAGGAGAGCCAAAGGTATAGATTCAGTCTGAAGGCAAGAGAGGATTGATGCCCAAAAGACAGAATGGGTGAGGAGGAGGACTATCAGGCAGACAGAAATTCCTTTTTATTTACAGAAGAGTGGTGGGAATCACCCCCCCTGAATCTTTCAAGCACTTTAGTATCACTAATCCCTGAGATTCCTCCAAAAATGTAGTATTGCTTTTGATTTACCGCTTTCCTAGGCAAAGGCAGTTCTCTTGGCTTCAACTTGACCATTCTCATCATAATAGCCCCTACTCCACAGGTCAAGGAACCAATGAAAGGATTCTGCCAGCTTACAATTATGCATTCTGGTATTGGGGAAATAACCACAGGATGAGTTAAGGACCCCATCCGGCCCACTGTAAGATGGACCTGCACTAAAACTCCATTGATCATCTGACCTCCATAAAGTACTTCTCTGACCACTGGACCACAGTGAAGTTTTTGGTCTGCTGGAAGTACTGTCAGTTCAGAGCCAATGTCCAGCAGCCCCTGAAAGGTCTGATTACTTCCTTTCCCCCAACATACAGCTCTTCTGGCAAAAGACTATAGGCTTTTGGGGGGAAGAGTACGGTCAAGATCAACAGTATAAATTTTTTTGTAGTGGATCAGGGCCCTTCCTCAAGGGGACCTGGCCTCCTCTTAATCCAAGGAGATCTGGGTCTCTTTCAGGGCACTTGTAGGTTTCAGGTAAATTTTTTTGGGGGGTGGGGGGTGCTTAAGCTGGGTATATTCAAATCCTTGAGTTCATCTTTTTCTTTCTCCACTTTGTCCAGTGACATTAAGGATGACAAGCTGATCTCATTATATTTGCTAGTTTTCCCAAAATGTTTGAAAGTATCATATACACAATCACCCAGTTCCTTGCTTCCTGTAAGTGGTTGATTAAGAGTATCCAGTGGAGATATTTTGCATACCTATATTGACAAATTATACCATGGACTATCAGTACTCTCTACTACTGAAAATAGAATCATTAGTGTTTTTAAGTCTAATGAGTCAATTCCAGAAACCCCAAAACTAATTCAGAAAATTCATCCATAAAATTCTGTTCCTCTATAACCACTCTTCATATAAAAACCTGTATTAGTTTGGATTCTCCAGAGATATAAAATCTATAGAAAATACATGTGTATTTATAAAATATACAAATATATAATACACCTCTCTCTCTCTCTCTCTCTCTCTCTCATAAGATGTATTAAAAGAAATTGGCTTATATAATTATGGAGATTGAGAAGTCTTAAGATCTGAAGCCAGCAAGCTGGAGACCCAGGAAAGCCCATAGTATAATTCCAGTTAGGACTCAAAGGCAGGAGAGGATTGATGTCCTTAGTCAGAAGGGATGGGAGAGGATGGAAGGTCATCAGGCAGAGAGGAATTCTTATTTGTGGGAGAATCTGCCTTTTTGTTGTATTCAGGCCTTCAACTGATTGGATGTGGGCCATCCACATTAGGAAGGACAATCTGCCTTATTCAGCCTATAATTCAAACATTAATCTTGTTCAAAAACATACAGTCACACCCAAAATAATGTTTGGCCAAATATCTCAAAATCTCATTGCCTAGTCAAGTTGACATATAAATTTAACTCAAAGATAGGGGTTTTTGCTTATTGCACTTTTAAAATAACACAAAACTTCAAAGACTACTATTTCATTCTAATAACTGTTTTTAACTTTACTTTATTCCTCTTTACATTCCTTTTCTCTTCTGAGTCTAATGATGCAATTATTATTGTCCTCAGTAATGATAAGTGTTTAAGCATACACATGTTTCCGATGGGTATAGCATGAACTCAGTTATTTTCTGGATAGCATTCTCCTTATTGCTATTTTTTTAAATAATGATTACTATAATATTGATATTCACTTCAACTGTAGAGTCATTTATAGAAGTGTTACTTTATCTATTTTCAAGTAAAATTTTTGGTATATTCTTTTACGATTAATTTCAATTTTATTGCATTGCTTATACAACATGGTTTATACTATTTCTAAAGTAGGGCTTCATTCAGTCTTTCCAGGAGACTTGATACATCCTGTATTTATAATTAGGTGACAGCAAATCAAATTTTTCTTTGTAGAATGAAAAGTCTTCCTTATCTAAATATTCATTCTAACCCGAAACAAAAGGAACCCATTCAACCTCTCTCTGGGAGTCAGGGCTTTGGAAACCATTTGTCATGATTTCCTTATTTGCTGCAAATAAAAGTTTTCTTTCTATGACAACTGAACCTGGTGCAGTTTCTGACTCACCGAGGAATAAACTCACATTGGTTTGGTTATGATACTAGCCATTGATGTTATATATTTTGGAAATTCCTATTGAAGGAGCTCAAGTATGTTTATTTTTTGTCAATTGCCCCTTTATATATATATATATAGAACAGAGCCTTACCTAGCAAAATCCAAAACCAAAATTCTAATGGATATTTTTAGATTAAATTAGTCCTTGAATCCACTTATCAGTATCATTGAAGTCTTAGTCCCACTCCTTACCCCTTTTTCTTCTATATGTATATTAAATTTAACAAAGCTCTTTCTTGAGGCCTACATTATACATACTATACCCTAGGCTTAGAATATATCCTCTACCATTTCTTTATATGCTTTGCTTCCATATTAACTTCAGACATCTTGATCACCTCTTACAACGTTATCTGGATCCAATAATCCTCTTATATTCTATGAAGTCACCTTATGTATATACATTTTTAACTTATTTATAGACTTCAGAAATTGTTCTTGTTTCCTACTAAAAGGAAACTGCCTAAGGAATGAGATTATAGCTCTGTGCTGCCTTAGCCTGGTATAGTGCTTAGCAAAAAGTGTTAGTTAAATTTAAATTATTGTAATGAATGTTAACACTAAATATGTCAGGGAAGTGTGAATATAAAAGGTCAAGATTATTTTACTTTTGGTTCCCCACCCATCTTTCCTCTACACTCATTCTTGCTGTGAAATCCAGCTAGGCCTCTGATTGTGCCTGAGAGCTTTCTCTATGTGGGGGAACATGCTCTATATGCAGGATGGTGCTGCCGACAGTCACTGCCAGAAGAAGGACCAGAGACTAAAAAGAGTTGTTGGATAAGTGTACCATCTTCTCACATCTACAGTGAGACAATTATAAAATAAGTTCTACACAATCTCCAGCCCATAGCATTACTGAACTTCACTTGCCAACATGGTAACATACTCTTTAATGCACCTGTTTTAGTTTTCTATTGATGCTTTGACAAATTATCCTGAACTTAGTGACTTAAAACAACACAGATTTATTGTTACCACTTGGGTCTTCACAGTCCAAAATAGTTCTCAATCGGCTAAATTCAAGATGTCAGCAGAGCTGCATTCCTTCTTAAGGCTCTAGGAAAGAACCCATTTCCTTGTCTTTTCTAGCTTCTAGAGGCCACATGCATTTTTGACAGGTGTTTCCTTCTTCAATCCTCAAAGCCATTAGAGTAATAACTTCTAATATTTGTTTCTAATACTCTAATATTCCTGACATCTTGTGATATATTGGACCCAGATGATCCAGGTAATTTTCCCATTTCAAGATCCTTAACTTAATCACATCTGCAAAGTTCCCTTTTCCATTTGAACTGACATAATCACAGGTTTCAGAGATTAGGACATGGACATCATTGGGGCACTATTATTTTCCTTAACACTACATTATGTATTGGCTTCTTCCTTTTTCTCTCTGAATTCTCTACTTTTTAAATAGTTTTCCCTGGGATCATCTCCCAAAAACTCTTCCACTCAAATTCTAGATTCAGCATCTGCTCTGGAAGTTTACCTAAAACAATTGTTACTGAAGAATTAAGTTAATTAATATTCAGTCAACAAAATTTATTGAGCAACTGTTAAAACTTCTGGGAATAGAACAAAGAACAAAATCAAAAAGGTCTCTATACTTTTGGAGTTTGTATTCTAGTGGGAGAATAAGCAATAAATGGGTATATAACCTTATGAAATAATCAAGAAAAAGATCAAATAGTGGCATCTGCTTTCCACAGAATTAAAGTAAGTGAATGTGACTGCAATGTAAATAAGTAGTGGTTGAGCAGCTACTTTCGATCAGGTAATCAGAGAACTCTTTGTGGAGGTGGCACTTAAACTGAGCTCAAAAAACATGAGTGTCTCAGCACTGTGAGATTTCTTTTTTTTTTAAGCATTGTGAGATTTAAAAGGAAGACTCCTCCAGGCAAATGAAAAAGCCCACTTTAAAGGCTTTATTTATTTTTTTAAAGGCTTTAAAATAGGAATTATATTGGCTTCATCAAGGACCAGAAATGTACTGCTAATGGGACTATATTACAGTAGTAAAAAGCATACTGGAAAAAGATGCAGTCAGAGAAATAAGTAATGGCAAGGTAATGCAAGGTTATGTGTTTTAAATGTATTGGGAAAGTTGCAAAAGGTTTAAATCATAGGTTAGACTTCTTTTTTAATTTCAGTTTGAGGGAAAAATCATTTCGGCTCTAGGGAAGCAGTGGATTTTAGGAGTTAATAGTGTAGGCAGGGAGACCAGTTAGGGAGTCTAGAGAATGAGGAAAAGAAGTTGGGAGCTTGAGTTAGGCAGGCAGTGGTGGAAATAAATAAATAATGGAGTAAGGGAAGGCCAGGGAATCAAAAGTAATTGACCAAAAAAGGATTTGGGACAGAATGACTCATTGGTGCTGTTACTAAAGATTAAAATAGGTTTAAAAGGAGTATGAGAGTAAAATATATACAGCTCGGCATCAGAGAGAGTTTAGTCAAAATTGAAGATCAAATTATTAAAATAGTAAAACAAAAAGTTATGAAATAAAACGCACCAGTGACAAAGTATCATGCTATCTCCTAATTAGTTACCTATTGGGATATAAACACATACTTTTAAAATTAGTAATAATTTAATATATCAATATCCTAGAAGACATAGAAAAAATCATGGCAATTCATTTGTGCTTTTGTTAAGCTGTCTTATAAATAAGGCCATAATTAGTTTTTCTAGAGTCCATGCTGTGAATCTAATATTCTCACAGCATTAATTATAAACAATTTTTGACATTTTCAAAACTTACTAAATGTAACTTTTATATTTACTACAGTGTGTTCTGTAACACCAGTTTTTACATAAAAGTTTAATAGTAGAACCCAAGGTCAGTAAACATAAAACATTAAAATTTCTTAAGAACAAAAGCTTATTAGATTTAAATACATATTCTCCTGACAAGACCCACCAACAATATATTCCTAGGGATATGCATACATATAGTAATACTATGAAAAAAACAAGGGAAGGATAGAATATCCAAGTTGAGAGTAGTGGTTACCTCTGAGTGAAGTAGTTGCAGATATGAACTTGAAGGAAGTATGTACCAAAACTTCAACAATATTGATATCACTATATTCCTTAAATTACCTGATGGCTACAAGGGCATTACTTTTATTTTTATACTATACAATTTAAATGTTATTTATTTAAATATTTGTATAAAATTCTTAAAAATTAAAAATTTTAAAAATATTACAAGGACTTCAGCTTTGATATACAGAAAACTTTAAAGTCATCACCATCATATTTATGACAAGAAAAAGCAAAACAAATAATATCAATGACTTCTCTTGTACCTATCACAGAACTGAAGTCATAGGACAAATCACCATTCCCCCAAAATGAAGAAATAGGTGAATCCAGAGTCACAGCCAAGATCTGCCTACTTGGAACAGAAGCCACTAAAACTATAAAATGGTAGGAACAGTTAAATGATAACTTTGTGCAACTGTTGGAGATCTAGCCTTGACCAGTTGAGAATGAGGATCTCCTCTGACCTACAGAATTAATTCCCTGCCCATACCCCTGAATCCTTCATGAGTTTTATTCCTCCAAGTTCTAATAGTAAAGAGCCCAGAAAGATCCCTTTATGGCTTTGGCAGAGGAAGAGAGAGATTAAACTATGTGAAAGATGCCTCTCTGGCCTTTCTGTCTCCCTAAGGGATGGGGTTAGGGTGGGAAGGTGGGAAGTAGCAGGGGTGTCTAAGAACTCCTTGTGATAGTTGTAGCTCAGGGACACAGCCACATCAAAAAAAAAAATATATATATATGTATGTATTTGCAAAATTATACGACACTACCCTTCACCTACACCTTACCTCTCCAAAATAATGCCAGTGAATTAGAATTAAAAGAGCTACAAAACACTAGGTCTCTCTGAGGAGCAGTTGTCAAGGAAGCCAAAAAACAGTAGGAGAGACAAAAAAGGAAAATAGAGAAATGTGAAGCCTCAGGCACTTATAGTTATAGCAAACATTAAACATAGCCCAAATCCTAGCCAGATTAGCATAAAACCTCAAACTGAAGGTCTATTTAATTCAGTTCCAATTACCCAATACATCATGTTTGGCTTTCAACAAATAACTACAAGGCATATAACAGGTAAGAAAAACACAGTCAGAAGAGACAGTTTAAATCATCTGAACCAGACTCAGATATGAAACATATTTTAGAATTTTTAGAGAGGGAATTTAAAACAACAACAATTAACAGGTTAAGAGATCTAAAGGGAAAGTAAACAACATACAAGAACAGAAGGGTAATATAAAAAAAGTGATGGAAATTCTAAGAAAGAATTTCAAGGAAATGCTGAAGATATAAAACACTCTAAGACAAATGAAGAATGCCTTTGATGGGTTTCTCAGTGACTAGTTAAGACTGAGGAAAGAATCAGTAAGCTTGAAGATAGGTAAATAGAAAAAAATAGCGCACACACATTCACACACACACACACACACCAGAAAACCCAACAATTGTGGAACAATTTCAAAATTGTAACATACATATATTTTGATTATCAGCAGAAGCCAAATAAAGAGAACAGAGTAGTAGAAACTTTTGAAGTAAAATAGCCAAGAATTTTAAAAAATCAGTAACAGACACCAAACCACAGATCCATGAGGCTTAGGGAGCACCAAGCAGTAAAATACCAAAATACCAAAAAATAAAACAAAACCCCTACATCTAAGCATAGCATATTCAAAAAACTCAATCCATAAATCAATCAATGAGAGGATAAAAATCATATTATCATTTCAATAGACACAGAAAAAACATCTGACAAAATTCAGCACCAATTTATGATAAAAACAAAAAAGAAACCTCTCAAGAAACTGGGTATAGAGGGAACATAATAAAAGCCATACATGATGAGCCCACAGCTAACATCATACTCAACAGTGAAGAGCTGAAAGCTTTCCCTCTATGTTAAGGAAGAAGACCAGGATGCTGATTATTGCTAATTTTATTCATCATAGTATTAGAAGTCCTGGTTAGAGCAATTAGGCAAGAATAAGAAATAAAAGGCATTCAAATCAGAAAGAAGCAAGCTATATAAAGAAGTCATACAATTCAATAGCAAAAACAAAACAAAAAACACAATCCGATTAAATAATGGGCAGAGGATCTGAATAGACCTTTCTCAAAAGACATACAGATAGGCAATGGGTCCATGAAAAGGTGCTCAACATGCAAATGAAAACCACAATGAAATATTACCTCACACATTTTAGAATGGTTATTATAAAATGACAACAAATTACAAGTGTTTGCAAAGATGTAGAGAAAAGGGAACCTTTGTGTACTGCTGATGGGAATGTAAATTGATGCAGACACTATGGAAAACAATATGGAGGATCCTTAAAAATTAAAAATAGAACTACCATATGACCCAGCAACTCAACTTCTGGGTATTTATCTAAAGGAAATGAAAACACTAACTCAAAAAAAGATATCTGCACCCCCACGTTCATTGTAGCAATACTTATAATACCCAAGACATGAAAACAACCCATGTCCATCAATGGACAAATGGATAAAGCAAATGTGATATATACCCACACACAATGGCATATTATTCAGCCATAAGAAAGAAATCCTGCCATTTGCAACAACATGGTGGAACTTAAGGACATTATGCTAAGTGAAATAAGTCAGACAGAGAAAGACACATACTGTATGATATTACTTATGTGTAGAATTTTAAAAACAGTAACAACAACTAACTCATAGATACAGAGAACAGCTTGGTCATTACCAGAGGTAGGGGGTGGATGGTGGGCAAAATGGGTGAATGGAGTCAAAAAGTATGAACTTCCAGTTATAAAATTAGTAAGTTATGGGGTGGTAAGTACGGCATGGTGACTATAGTTAATTATACTTTATTTTACACTTGAAATTTGCTATGGGAGTAGATCTTTAAAGTTCTCACAATGAGAAAAAAATTATAATTATGTGTGGTGATGGATGTTAACTAGACAATTGCAATAATTATTTTGCAATATATCTAGCAAATAATTTTGTACACCTGAAACTAATATAATATTATACCAGTTATATTTTAATTATAAAAATACAGTAGATGAGGGCGCCTGGGTGGCTCAGTTGGTTAAGCGACTGCCTTCGGCTCAGGTCACGATCCTGGAGTCCCAGGATCGAGTCCCGCATCGGGCTCCCTGCTCAGCGGGGAGTCTGCTTCTCCCTCTGACCTTCTTCCCTCTCGTGCTCTCTCTCTACCATTCTCTCTCTCTCAATAAATAAATAAAAATCTTTAAAAAAAAATACAGTAGATGAGGGATAGTAAAATATTAATAGCTATTTTTTTATCTCTTTTAAATCTTTTTTAAAACCTTTTGTTTAGAGAGGGAGAAAGAGAAAGCTCATGTAGGAGAAGGGGGGAGGGGCAGAAGGAGAGGGAGAAAGAATATGAAGCAGGCTCCATGCCCAGTGTGGAGCGTGATGTGGGGCTCCATCTCATAACCCTGAGATCATGACCTGAGCATAAATCAAGAGTTGAATACTTAACTGACTGAGCCACTCAAGCACCCCAACAGCTATTTTTAATAAAACAATGTATCTACAGAATAGTTCAAAAACTATGCGTAATTTTCAAAATATTTTAGTTCTTATGTACTAATAGAAAATGAAACACTTCATGTAAAAAAGCTTATGCATGTGATAGCAAGCATGCCTTATTTTAAGCCTCATAGCTATGGAGAGCAAGGTGTTGAGCTTTACAAAATGCCTTAAAACTGTTGAAATATTCTCAAACTGATTATTTTTTAAGATGCATTTATTTGTATTTAATAAATTACATAATCTTTTTATGCGTCTGATATTATTCTAGGAAATTTATAAATCTTAAATACTTAATATGTATAAGTCTGTACATTAGTCATTGCTATTATTCTTAATTTACTAATACAGAAATTGAGACACAGAAAGTTTGAGTAATATTTCCCAAAGTATAGAGAGTATGTGGTATAGCTGGTATTTGAACCCAGTTTCCAGAACTTGTCTATTGACAATATATTAATATGTAAAAGAAAACAGGAAAATTAAGGTTGATAAATGATTATTTTTATCAAATAACATTATTAGACTTTCATATAATAAAATTTCATTATATATGTTAATTATTTTTTCTTTGCAAGCATTCCCATGTTTGTATGATGATTGCTGAAAAGTCAATAACTAAAGGTAAACTAGATTATTAGATCATTATAATCAAATAATTTCAAAAGCAATATTTAAAAATATATATTTTCAATATTCACAAAAAATATGAATATAGTTATGAATTGGAATGGAATCTCTGGAATAAGTATTCTAGGGCAATGAATGTATTAAAAGTCTCAGAATTAAATAAAATTAATTTCAATAGATTTGGCATCAGCTATTTAACAAACCACTAAAAGTATTAAAACATTATTACTTTTACTTGAACTCGCTATTATTTCTATGAATACTTACATATCTTGTAAGCTTAGCATTAATACAGAACTGAAATAAGAAAACAATGAGAGAATAAAATAATAATAAAATATTAAATATATGCGAGTGGTTTTGCATTCTTTGGAAACAGTATTAGGCAGGAAAATAAGAAGCATTTACATTAGGATGCAAACTTTAAAAATTAAAATATAAGACTAAAAGGAGGTAACACTTTGTAATATTTAAGATAACACCTTGTACATAACATGATAATAGGTTAGGATTTGTAGAATAATAAAGATCAAAATTAAAATGATATAAAATGCTAATTATGAAATTTTAAATCATATATTGACAAATCATTGAAATAAGATGTAAAGCAGTAGTGATCATACCATTATAGAAAAGAAGAAAGAATAATCATTTTGCAAAAGATATTGTCTCACAAACACACACAATAAAGAAAATCAACTGGAAATTTATAAGAATTCAATTATTTTCTTGGTGTTTTTAGGATGTGTCAATGAAAAGTAAGTATTTCAAAATTCCAGTAGATTTCCTTCATACCAGGCATATACTTTAAAATACAATAAAAACAAATAAGGATCCTTGTTCACAATAAAAATAAATATATAATACACATATTTTTAAAAACATTATACATTTATATATAAAGAAAAATATACCCGTTAAGCAAGAGGCAAAGAAAGTCTCAATAAAAAAATGTTTGTAAATAGGAGAACTTAATAAATTAAAAGTGCCAATTGTTCCCAAAAATATTTTGTATATTTAATGAACATAATATTATAATTTCATCTGATAATACTGTCAAAATTATCATGTAATTTTTGGAATTTGAGAGTCATTATATAGTTCATCTATCTATATTCATAACTATTGAAAATAATTGAGAGATTATATACAAAATTAGTAATAGACTGCTTGTTTGACATAAACATTCTAGCTCATGAAGAGGAGAATGAATCTGAGAATGTCCTACTGGAAGGAGGGAGATACATTTTGTATTAAACTACATTGGTGGAAGTAGAGATGGGAAGTGATGAATTGAAGGAGTGCTAGAGATGTACAGTTGATCACCTCACATTTGAATGCATATGAGATGTGAAAAAAGTAAAATGTTAGGAATATCTTCTCAATTTTCTTATTTGAGGAATCAGACGGAGAGCACCATCACTGAAAAACAACGTGAGAGAAAAATAATCTGGTCATTTGAAGTAGGTATAGCACAGGGACAGAATTGGGAATTAATGTAAAATGATCTATCTTCTGAATCTCAATTGAAAGAAATGTTTTAGATGATACAAGGTTATGCATGAATTCACTGTTATTAAATAAAATGGGAACATTTCAGCCCAAATTTCATTATTTTTTAAAAAAATTTTTAACATTTTATTTAAATTCAATTAGTTGGGGTGCCTGGGTGGCTCAGTCAGTTAAGCGTCTGCTTCCGGCACAGGTCATGATCCCGGAGTCCCAGGATCTAGTCCCACGTTGGGCTCCCTACTCAGCAGAGATCCTGCTTCTCCCCCTGCCTCTCACTCCGCTTGTGCTCTCTCTCTCAAATAAATAGATAAATAAAAATCTTTAAATTCAATTAGTTAACATATAGTGAATCATTATTTTCAGATATAGAGTTCAGTAATTCATCAGTTGCATATAACACCCAGTGATCATTACATCACGCACCCTCCTTAATGTCCATAACCCAGTTACCCCATTTCCCCTCCCACTTCCTCTCAAGCAACTCTCAGTTTGTTTCCTATAGTTAAGAGTCTCTTATGGTTTGTCTCCCTCTCTGATTTCATCTCATTTTATTTTTCCCTCCCTTCCCCTATTATCTGTTTTGTTTCTTAAATTCCACATGAGTGACACCATATAATTGTCTTTCTCTGATTGACTTATTTCGCTCAGCATAATACCCTCCAGTTCCATCCACATAGAGGTAAATAAGATTTCATCCTTTTTGATGGCTAAGTAATATATATATATATATATATATATATATAATCATTCAGTATGGCTTAGGGTTGACTCCTTATTGAAAGCTTCTCTTCCCTTGACATCTACAATATTCATTCTCCTAATTTTTAAATTTTTCTTACTTGATTATCTCCTATCTAGTCATTTTACCTTATTTTCCTCTTCTAATCCATCTTTAAATATTAGTTTTATGTAGGCTTGTATTTCCAAATTATTCTCACTTCAAAGTTGTCTTGCCCATCCACATAGTTTTATTGCTCCCTATATGCTGATAAATGAAATAGTAATAATATTGAAAGCCTAATTGGCATACCTGGTTGTCACAACTTATATCAATGTAATTATTTGTGTAGTTTCTTGATTAGTGGTTGATCTCCTACCTTTTCATTAAATTATACTGTCCTTGAAACCAGGAATGTGTTATTTCTAGTTCATCTGTGAATACTTGGACATAGCACAGTGTCTAAGAAATGATATAAAAGAAATAAATATTCTTTAATAAAATACAGAAAGGAAGAAGAATCTAAGTGTAGATGATCAGATGCAAATAAAATTCAGTGTAGAGCTATTGAATACTAACATAGCAGTTTATAATCAAAGCCATGACAATGTTTAAAATTAGCCTGCAAAGTTTTAAAGCTATAAACAGGGTTGGTAAACCGCCCACTGGCCAAATATAGCACACCACCTATTTCTACAAAGTTTTACCAGAACACAGCCACACCCATTCATTTACTTAATGTTTAGAACTGCTTTAGCACTACAGTGGCAGAGTTCAGTAGTCATAACAGAGACTTTAGGACCTACAAAGCCTAAGATACTTACCACCTGGCTGTTTACATAAAAAGTTTGCCAACTCAAATAGATCAAAGGCTTCAGACAGACCAAAAAAACCATTAACCTGTTATGAATAAGAAATAGGTACAGTACGGGGCACCTGGGTTGCTCAGTTGGTTAAGCGTCTGCCTTCAGCTCAGGTCATGATCCCAGGATCCTGGATAGGGCCCCACATTGGCTCCGTGCTCAGCAGGGAGCCTGCTTCTCCCTCTCCCTCTGCCTGCCTGCCTGTGTCTGCCTACTTGTGATCTCTCTCTGTGTCAAATAAATAAATAAAATCTTAAAAAAAAGGATATCTTAAAAAATAATAGGCACACTAAATGAAGACGTAAGAAGACACAGAATGTAGGAAGGTGAATACAGTGAGACTTAAAGGAAACCAAGGGAAAATATTATTTTAGGAAACAAAGATTAACAGCCTCAGAGACTATGTTGAAAGCTCTCAGGATCAGGTATAAATAGTGTTCACAGGATTTAGCAATTTCTGAATCATCGCTAGCATGGAGAGTTGTAATGGGATGCTGAAGGAAGTAGCCATCAATTGGTTGTTATTTCACAAGTGTAAACAATCATTGAGAAACATGTAATTGCAATTGCATTCAAATGAATGAAGAAAGAGAGGTTACATAAAAACTTCTGCAATGGAAATTTTCCAGTTTACAGGGGTAACAAAAAAAATATATATATATATAACACATATACCTATGTTTCATTTGCTTCATTGAATCTTGGATAATCACAGTATTTGAGAACTCATAGGGCTCAAACTATTATCTAAATAAAGAATCATCTTTGAGACAGATTAGCACCTCCTCTCTGCTTAGGAGTCAATACAATGCAGTAGCTTACGTATTATAATGAAATCCTCATCTTCCATTTATGAACTGTGTGCCATTTAATCACTTTTGAACAATTTTCTCATCTGAAAAATTTAAGGGAGGAAAGCAGTAATAATGGCATTGAGTTGTCGTAAGAAATAATATGCTTACAAAAAACTTGGTACAGTGTTTAACATAAAACATTTCATTAAATGTTGGTTCTTCTTATTGACTTATTGATGTCCTGAAGTAGGTAGGAGGGAGAAAAATGCTTCATAACTTTTGTGGCATTCAAAATATAAAAAGAAATATAAATTAAATAAACTTTCTACATAATATACATAGCATGTATTTTATTGCTTCCAATCTAATATGCAGTCTGCACTCATTTTTTTCCCCCACAAAATGTTACACCTATCCAATCAACTACTCTTTTGGGGAATGATTTAGACTCTCCAAGGAATCTAGTTCATTGTGTGTATGTGTATTTGTGGGAGACAAAGAGCTTATTATGTTCTAATATAATATAATCATTTGCAAAATAACTCACCTACAACCTTTAAGCACCCCAAATATAGGTAGCTGGGTCATGATCAGGAGACCCTGAAATCCACAGTGTATTCTGATAAAAAGCTGAGGTATTCAACAGAGAAACCAGCAGATGCCTGATAAATCCTATCATGGAATCTAAGAAAAAATGATCATGAGGGCACAGCACTAATGGTAAATGTTGCCAAATGGTATATTATTTTGTAGGGTGTATTACTCAGCGTTCTCCAGAGAAACAGAACTAATCGGATGTATATATAGAGAAAAAAAGTTTTATTTTAAGAAATTGGCTGATGCAATTGTGGATGCTTGATAGGTTCAAAATCTGCAGGGTAGGCCAGCAGGCTAGAGATCCAGGGAAGAGTTACAGAACTCTGCTGGCAGAATTCCTTCTTGTTCAGGGCGCCAGGGCGCCTGGGTGGCTCAGTCGTTAAGCGTCTGCCTTCAACTCAGGTCATGATCCCAGGGTCCTGGGATCGGGTACATCAGGCCCTGCTCAGCGGGAAGCCTGCTTCTCCCTCTCCCACTCCCCCTGCTTGTGTTCCTGCTCTCGCTATCTCTCTCTCTGTGTCAAATAAATAAATAAAATCTTTAAAAATAAATAAATAAATAAATAAATAAAAATTCCTTCTTGTTCAGAGGTCAGTCTTTGTTCTATTAAGTCCTTCAATTGATTGATTGAGGCCCACCCACCTTATGGAGAGTTATTTCCTGTATATACATCAAAAGACAGAGAACTATGGTATCTCTTCCTTTAATTATAATCCTATTAGATTAAGGCCCAACTCCCATGACCTCACTTAGCCTTTATTACCTCCTTATAGGTCCTAACTCTAAATATAGTCACATTGGAGTTAGAACTTCAACATATGAATGATGGGGGAGGAGCACATTTCAATCCATAGCAGTAGATATCAAGGATTAGAGAAGGTGATTCCCTTGCTTGCTTCATCCATATCTTATATGGCAAAACTGTTCAAGAAAGTGCAACAGGGTAAAGGTTATTTATGCACCATAATACCCTTGGCAAATGTCTTCTTTTCCTTTTCTATCTCAGATTCTACTAAGTCGCAATTCACATTTTCATGGAATGATATTCAGTATACAGTTATAGTTTTGCCCTAAATATATTTGAACTTACCAGTATACTGCCATAATCTGGTGCTACAGAATTCCAATTTGATGATCTTCAAGAGTAACTTAGTATAATACATTGATGATTGTGTGATGATTGCCTCCTTAGGAAATAAGATAAATTAAGGACTCTAAATACCCATGTGACCATATGACAAATAGAAGCTGCTGAACTTCATTTTAAGTAGCCAATTAGGGCTAATAACAGTGAGAGCAGCTCAATTACCAAGAATCAGGGGCAGTCCTTCAATTCTTCACTTGTCCAATCCTATAACACTTTCACTGGAATGGAGCAAATGGGAAGCTCTGGCCAGACTGTTATTACTGTATGCCCTAGGAGTTAGTAATGCAGCCAAGCCAGAGACTCCCATGTAAGGAGGAATGATGGATGAAAATGGGTAATAAATGGAAACAAGGGGAATTCAATTCAATCAAGAAGGGAGTAGGTTACTATTCCATAAAAGGGTGTGGTAAAATCATTCCCAAGAGACCATTCCAAAATAAGAGATTAAGACTCTTCGCTAGAGTATAGATCCTTTACCACTTTGGTTAGGTTTATTCCTAGGTATCTTATGGTTTTTGGTGCTACTGTAAATGAAATCAATTCCTTAATTTCTCTTTCTTCAGTCACATTGTTAGTGTATAGAAATGCAACTGATTTTTGTGCATTGGTTTTGTACCCTGCCATGTTGCTGAATTGCTGTAGGAGTTCTAATAACTTGGGGGTTGAATCTTTTGGCTTTTCCACATAAAGTATCATGTCATCTGTGAAAAGAGAGAGTTTGACTTCTTCTTTGCAGAGTTGAATGCCTTTTATTTCTTTTTGTTGTCTGATTGCTGAGGCTAGGACTTCTAGTACCACATTGAATGATAATGATGAGAGTAGGCATCCCTGTCGTGTTCCTGACCCTAAGGGAAAAGCTCTCAGTTTTTCTCCATTGAGAATGATATTCACTGTGGGCTTTTCATAGATAGCTTTTATGATATTGAGGTATGTTCCCTCTATCCCTATACTTTGAAGAGTTTTAATCAGGAAAGGATGCTGTACTTTGTCAGATGCTTTTTCTGCAACAATTGAGAGGATCGTATGATTCTTATCTTTTCTTTTATTAATGTGCTCTATCACATTGATTGATTTCTGAATGTTGAACCACCCTTACATCTCAGGAATAAATCCCACTTGGTCATGGTGAATAATCCTTTTGATGTACTGTCGGATCCTATTGGCTAGGATCTTGTTGAGTATTTTGGCATCCACGTTCATCAAGGGATATTGGTCTGTAATTCTACTTTTTGATTGGGTCTTTGTCTGATTTGGGGATCAGGGTAATGCTGACCTCATAGAACAAGTTTGGAAGTTTTTCTTCCATTTCTATTTTTTGAAACAGTTTCAGTAGAATAGGTGTTATTTCTTCTTTAAACGTTTTGTAGAATTCCCCAGGAAACCATCTGGCCCTGGACTCTGTTTTGTTGGGAGGTTTTTGATCAACATGGATGGAACTAGAGGGAATTATGCTAAGTGAAATAAGTCAAGCAGAGAAAGACAATTATCATATGGTTTCACTCATATGTGGAACATAAGGAATATTGTGGAGGGAAGGGAGGGAAAACAGAATGGGAAGAAATCAGAGAGGGAGACAAACCATGAGAGACTCTAGACTCTGGAAACCAAACTTAGGGTTACAGAGGGAGGAAGGGAGGGAGTGGGGGGATGGGGTAACCCTGTGATGGATATTAAGGAGAGCACATGTGGTGATGAGCACTGGGGTGTTATATGCAACTAATGAATTACTGAACAGTAAATCAAAAACTAATGATATACTATATATTGGCTAACTAAAAAAGAGTACACTTACCGTGATGAGCACTGAGAAAAGTACAGAATAGTTAAATCAGTATATTGTACACCTGAAAATAATGTAACACTGTGTTATTATACTGGATTTAAATTTTTTTAATTAAAAAAAAGACTCTTAGCTATCTCTCTTAGATGGGGTGCTAATTGTTGATGTTGGAGAAGCCATCAGATATGTTTGCTCTACTTAAGGGAAATTGTACTCATGCTGACTTATGGATTTTGCCTTAAAAATCCTGGACAATCTGGGGAAAAGTAACACAGTATTCTGCTGATAACTTAATTGACCCTTATGTGGCCAGAACTACCATTTGGGTCATAATTTGTAGCCTATTTTACCATTTTGTTCATCAGGCAACAAAATAATACCTCTGAACAGCCTAGGGCAAAGATTATTGAACATCAAAGTATACTATGTGAATCAAGTTCATTCATTAAGACAGCTGCTTGGGTATGATAAGAAGATTGCTGGCACCTGACATATTCACCACAGTTTAATGTGTTCTGTGGATATAACTCCTTTAACAACACCACTAATGAAAACTGTGGAGTTTTGTGGAAATGGTCTTATAGGTGGTATGGTAGCTATGTATCATTTATGACTATCTTTGGTGCTTTAAAGGGAATGCTATTGGGAGCCCTTTGGCACACCCAGTCCGAATTATAAAATATATTCAAATGGTATTTCCTTGTAGCTCACAATATTCTTTTTTTTTTAAATTTTATTTATTTATTCATGAGAGACAGAGGGAGAGAGAGAGGGAGAGAGAGAGAGAGAGAGAGAGAGAGAGAAGCAGAGGGAGAAGCAGGCTCCCAAGGAGCAGGGAGCCCGATGTGGGACTCGATTCCAGGACCCTGGGATCATGACCTGAGCCGAAGGCAGACGCTTAACCATCTGAGCCACCCAGGCGCCCTAGCTCACAATATTCTTGAGTGAATAAGTGTACCTAAATGTACCTAAATAATGATTCCTCAAAGGCAACAACAAATACTGTGGTATAAGCTCCAAAGACCACATTACCTTTCTTTTTTTCAAATTCTTGTCTTTAATACTCAAAGTGATATCTAATAAAATAGAAGGAATTGTAAAACTATAGGGGAGGGAGATATTTCAAAGTTCCTGTGGGTCAATTCCATTTGAGAGATGAATCAACTGAATCTTAAAGACAGAAAGTCTTAAAGAGAGATACTTTCAAAATTAAATGAGTTTATTCAGCTCTTTTTTCTAACTAACAAGTGTTGAATATTGATAGTGTGCTAGATGCTGGGGATGCAATGGTGTAAAAGACAGACATGGTATTTCTATTCATTTTTATGGCTTCCATAAAAATTTACCACAAATTAGTGGCTTAAAGCAACACATTATTATGCTACAGTCCTGAAGGCCAGAAGTCTGAAACATGTCTCCCTGGGCTAAAGTCAAGGTGTCAGCAGGGCTATGTTACTTTGTGGATGCTCTAGGCAATACTCTGTTGCCTTGTCTTTTCCAGCTTCTAGAGGTCATGTACTTTTCTTAGCTCACATCCCTCTTCCATCTTCAAAACCAGCAATGGCTAGTTGAATATGTCTTACATATCATTCTGACACTGACTCATCTAACTCCCTCATCCACATTTAAGGTTCTTTGTGATCACATTGAACACACCCATAAAATCCAGGACTAGGTCATGAAGGTCGGCTAATTAGCAACTTTAATTCTATTCACAACTTCAATTCCCCAATGCCATGTAATATAACATATTCACTGATTCTGGAGATTAAAGCATTTTGGGGGATGTCATAACTCTGCCTACTACAGTAGCACATCAAGTCTGAAGGTACCCCAATTTTATACTCATCTTTTCTGACTTTAATGGCTTTGCTCTATTTATTTTTATTTAATAGCCACATAATATGTTTTTATTGTTTCACACTGGGTGTATTATACAAATTAAATTAATAATCTTAATTTCAGTGACAATCTATAAATGACCATTTGTATTCTTGCAATTCATGTCTTGCCAACACCACCATTGTACTGAGTGACCTCAGTATAGTACCAGCAATATAAGACAGGATGGTATTTTTGTCTCTTTTGTGAAGGAGAAAACAACTATGGCTTAAGAGTTCTGTGCTCATCACAGCTCACATGATTAGAGGTTTTAGTGCTAAAAACCACTTTTCTGTTTTTTTTTCTAAAATTTTATTTATTTATTTGACAGAGAGAGACACAGTGAGAGAGAGAGCACAAGCAGGGGGAGTGGGAGAGGGAGAAGCAGGCTCCCCACTGAGCAGGGAGCCCAATGAGGGGCTCGATCCCAGGACCCCGAGACCATGACCCGAGCCAAAGGCAGACGCCTAACGACTGAGCCACCCAGGCGCCCCTCCCATTTTTCCGTTTTTAAAGTGTTTGTATTCCAATGTAGCTACAGATGTTCTCTATACTTCCACAGATCGGTTTTGAAAATATTTATGTGATTACTAAAGATGGCTAATCCATAGCTGCAAGGGAAATCCATACTAATGTTCTTGCTCAAAGGGTATCTCATCCAGATAAACTTCCCAGATCTTACCCACCCAAAGTTAACCTTTCCTTTTTCTAAAACCCCATAGGTTTTTGTACTTATATAAGGGCACATCTGATTAATTAATGTTGATCTTATTGTTTTCAAGATTTTTCTAACAACTCCATTGAGTTCATGTACCCATAGCGATTGATTTTATACCCCCCCAAAAAAAGAAAGGAAAAGAAGAATTGATAGTGTTTATAAGTTTTGACTGTAGCTTCAAAACTCTTACCATTCTTATTTAAATGACATACAGTCTTGCCCATATTGGAAAATCAATAGAGTTGAAAATTATTTTCACTAACCTTATGAATTCAGGAAGTGAAGACAGACTTACTAATTCTTGTTATCCTTACACACGATTTTTTTTTCTCCGAAAAGAGGTTACCTTATTTTGTATGTTCTACTTGAAAAAGACCAAGTATACAAACATTTAAAGAAAAAAAGTGCCTTTTCAAAGAACAGTGTAAGCAATTGTGCTGCAGGTCCCATACTTATATTTTTTTCTATTACTTACTTATTTGGTGATTGAGATAACAGTGGCATTAGGGTCCTATATGTTAACTTATCATCTTCCATCTAACCTAGGAAGAAGATATGTAACACCTAAGTTTCAACTAAAGTAACAATAATTTACTATCCAAAAGCAAATAATATTTGTCCTGAATCATATTTGAGATTATTGAAAAACATATCCAATTGTCAGTAATATTACTGATTTAACAAGAATTTTGTCCTCTACTAAATATTTCTTGTGTGAAGATTGCACACTTCGATCATTTCAAGTGGATTATTCTTAAACATCATGACAAATAAGGGGTGTCTGGGTGGCTCAGTCCCTTAAGCCTCTGCCTTTGGCTCAGGTCAGCTCAGGTCATGATCTTGGGCTCCCTGCTCAGTGGCGAGTCTGCTTCTCCCGCTCCCTTTCCCTCTGTCTCTCCACACCCCCACCTGCTTGTGTTCTCTCTCTCAAACAAATAAATAAAATCTTTAAAAAAAAATCATGACAAGTAAGTGTGATTACAATATAGCTTCACGTTGCTGGATAAATTAATCCAAATCAATACAAAAACAAGAAAATAGGCCAAATAGCATGTAAGTTTTCCCATTTTCCCATATATATATATATAAAAGTTGGTTTCCCAACCTGGAAGAAAATTTTGATAAATGTTGAGTTAATATAAGATAAAAAAGGAAACAGAAAATAGATTTTACTCTTGAGAACTCCAGCATGAGGTATCAGAAACCCAAATGAATAAATCCCTCCCCTTCTTTTGCAGAGTTCAAAGTTGTTCACACATTATCCGAAATAATCCTTACATTTCTTCTCTTTTGGTGCTGATGTCTGCTCTGTTGCATCATGGAAAACCTTATAACATGATTGCTGCTATCAGCACCAGCTCTGCCTCTGGGAAGTGCTACATGACTGTATTCTCTTATTATTCCAAGGCTTCCATGGTCACAACCCAGGCTCCAGTAACTCTTTCTGATGTTATATAGAGATTCAGATCTTGTTGCTAACCCAGGTCATGTTAACTCCTCATCCCAATCCCTTAGGTCAACCGATGTTAAGGTGTTTAATCTGATGGCGGCTCTTGTTGTTCTTATTGAATTGAGAGAAAGCCCTCTCCCAATTTGACTTAAGTGTGTGGTTAAAGTCTCCTAAATGATACTCTTTAATGTATTAAAGTGGTTATATTATTATACTGTTTTATTATGCACTATTTCATGTAATCTTTCTCAAAAGAATGAGATAACTTTCCTGAGAAAATGAGTGGCATTGCACATTTTAATGCTCCAAAGTATACATTCAAATACATCCACATAAATATAACACCCTTAGTCCCAGAAACAGCTCTGAGACCTTAATTCTCTCTTACCAAAGAATAAAGACAATTTCTAATGAAGATTTTCCTTTAAAGTATTCATCTCAGTGTTTAGATACCTATCCATTGGTGAGCATACCAAAATGATTAGCAGGCATAATGACAAAGTGATTAATAGCCCAGGTTCAGAGACAGGTCTTCCTGGTTCAAATTTAGGGTATATTCTTTGCTAGCTCTTTGAGGTGTATTCCTTGAACCCCCTATCAGAAAACCTGCATAATAGACTGAGGGAATAAAAATAACTTACAACATATAATGTGCTTTAAGATATCTCACATAACAAGTGCTCAGTAAATGTCAGTTACTTTTATTATCTCCAAGTTCAAGATAAAATCTTCTACAATCCGATATTTACCATTGTGTTATATAAATTAGCAATTACATTAAAAACTTAATTAAATATCCACAGTGAGATCAACACTTTATTAGGCTTCATGAGCCCCTAAGAAGCACATAAATTGGCACATGCCACATGCCAAGCTTGGCATTACAAACTTGCCAGGATCAGCTAGAACGGTCTCTTAGAATGAATTCAGTTCAACCTTATTGCAACTCCACAGGCTGAAGCAGGACATGTTTGCAGATTCCATGCCAGCAAGATACCCCCTAGTTTCCTGCATGCTGGACCAAAGTAGAATCACTGTTGGCAGGGAAGATTGATGAAACATTCTTAAGATTTGCTGTGGAAGAATTTCAAACAGGGCTGCATAGACACTGACTGCTGGGAAACTGTATCTTTTGGCAGACCACTGGAGCAGGCAATTGCCATTTGGAGCCAAGTGTCTCAAAGCTGATGAAAGAAGAAGCAGAGCCTGCAACAATAATAGGCTGTATTAGGCATGACTCTCCAGAGGCCAATGGATGGATGAACACAAGCAGTATGGGGACCACTGAGAGATGTAGGCACAAGGTCATATGGACAGACTCACCCTTAAAAATATTACTACTTATTTGTAATCATGTAGCATGTTAAATTAACAATTTCCTAACAGTTATCCCAATAGACTCTTACAATAGTACTGTGAGATAGGTGGGTAGTTCTCATTTTGTAAACAAGGGAACTGACACCAAGAGAATTCAGGTTAGGTACCCAATCCAAGATCTATGAAGCAGCCAAACTATATCTAAAAGCCAGATGTTAAAAATGCTTTTTTAAGATTTGTTTTATTACACCAACTTTTATTTCATATAAGAAATCAACTGTGTATGCCTCCATAAGAAATGACACAAATAAGGAAAGTAATAAACATTATACAGAAAAAAAATCAAGGTGCCCAGGAAAGCATGATTATTGGAAATGCTCCAGACTGAATCTTTAGATGGATTCTTCTCAGTCAGTGAAAGTGTTTTTATTCCAGCAAATAAAGGAAATTGATCCACAATCAAAATTTCTCTCCAGCTATCACACAGACAGTATTGCTTATCTTTGGTAAATTCAATTTTAAGAGTAGTCATTAAATGGTAATTAGAATGGTTCAGTATAATTTACTGAATGGTTCAGTAAAGTTTACCTGTGCAATTTCTACATCTGTTGGTTAACACAGAAAGAAACTTTTTAAAGCCTTTACATGTGATACGACGAACATTTTTTTTTCTCTTGCCCAAGATGTCTTTTATAGCCTTTGGATTGCAAATGGGGCTATGTACACACCCACAAACCTTCACCAAAATAAAGAAATGGTCCCAAAAGTGTTCTGTATTGCTGATATGCATTGCTTTTAGAATCAGTCTTTTTCAGTAGCTTTCTGAACTATACCATCTAACCACTGGAAAGAAAAATGACACAACTTTGGTCTAGCTAAAATTTAGCTTAAAGAAATCAACCTAATTGTGTTATTAACATATCTTACGGGGAGTCAAAGAACAGCTCTCTTTTTATTTCTTCTCAGCATGGAAAAAGCCGTAGCTCACTGAGCAGATTTTTCTCCCCTTTCCCCTTGTCCCACCTTACCAACCAGACTTTCACTTGTTCTTTTACCTACTAGGGCTGCAGTTTGCCATCCTGGGAAATGTGAATGATTCTTTTAATCTAAGTTTAGGTTTTTTAAATATAGATTTACAAATTAACTCATCTTTAAAGTTTGGGGAAAATAGTACCTACCTTAACACAAATTTTTGATGAATTATTTTAATATCAATTAAATTAAATGAATTGGCATTGTACCTCTTCCAGCTTTCTTTATAGCCATGACATTCCCCATCACTACAAAAACTCTCAAAGGGCAGACTTAGAAATTCTTAAACATCTTTACAAAGCTAAACCTTGAGTGCTTTTTAGTATAAAATAGATATATTCTCTCTAATATCTCTGTAGAAAGTAACTCTTAGCTTCATTTTCAGCAACATGTCACAATACACTTCATTCTTTCCATGTCATATCCCAGACCTTGTGTACTTGTATATGTCACTACATAATTGTCGCTGCTTGGTTGTAAGGAGCTTTATTGCAGAATAATAAGTAATTTTTAATACCCATATAAGAATTTTCATTGCTTTTTTCCCCACAAATTACAGAAATAAATACTTTGTACTCTACTAAATTAGAAGCTTGTAGGTTCTCCATCTTACTTATATTTTATTCCATTTTATGTTTTACATCTCCTTAATACTCAAAATTGTTATGCAGGCTGACTTGACACTAATTGCATTCACTTTATAAAATTATTTATGGAAAATAAGCATTCTTACACTGGTCAGTCCTCTCATATAGGAATACAATGCATCTCTGACTTTATTACAATTCAGGCCCTTTAGGGTTTTTTCAATTATCTTTAAATATATGCTTTGATACAATTTTGAAACATGTTAAAATATGTTCTAGATACTATTTTCTAAAACTTTCAAGATATATTCTTATTAAGGCTTATACTTAAGTGTTTAAAATTTTTATATTTAGTACAAATGAAACATTTTAATTTATGTTTTCAGATGAGTTTCAATATTTATAGAACTATCATTTTAATATTTATTTTTAAAAGTTATCTTTTATTTTTATTAATTTTTCTTCCATTGAGTTTTCTAAGTAATAATATCATGAACCTATGTTATTTTTTTCTTTCCAATAACTATATATTTAACTTTTTTTCCTTAATACTATTTCTTAGAATATTAGAACAATTTTAAGGAATACTGCTAAAGATTTCACTTTTCTTATATCCATAACTATAGTAGGAATGTCCATGGACTTTAATTTTATGTGTAATGTTTACTGCTGGGGTAGGTATTTATTCACTCTAAAATACTTAGGACAAACTTTTTGCCAGTTACGGTGCTGGCTTTGTGTGATAGGGTAACAGCTACAGGAAATAGATACAAAAATATGTAGTGGATCTGACACAATAGAAGTTCATTTCTTCTCATCATAGTACTGGGTGTACTTCAGAGTACAGTTATTCAGAGTCCAAAGCCAATGGATAGTCATCCATCATCTACATGTGATTTCCAAGTACCCTTGAAGGTTTAATCCTTTCCAAGCTGGAAGGGGATTAGAACAAGTAGTACTAGTTATAAGAAGATTTCAGGATTAAGTCTTGAAGTGATATCTATCTATCTATCTATCTATCTATCTATCTATCTATCTATATAGAGAGAAATATATATAAAATACATTTCATGTTTATATATGTTATATATATCTTATTTCCCTTATCTGTTCATCCATCGATGGGGCACTTACATTGTGTCCGTGTCTTGGCTGTTGTAAACAATGCTGTAATGAATATGGAAATGCAGCTATCTTTTAAAATTAGTGATTTTGTTCCCTTTGGATAAATACCCAGAAGTGGAATTGATGGATCAAGTCATAACTTCTTAGAGAATATTATTAAAATATTTTATATGAAAATTATTAATTCTACAACTTCTTAAGTTTATATTTTGTGAGCATATGAAATATCTTGGGCAAGAAGTTTTCTTACTTTCCACCCTATTTTAAAATGAATTTCTTCCTTCTCCTAATGTCCTCAATGCAAGGCAGGGAAAAATGAAGTGGGGGAAATCGGAGGGGGAGACAAACCTGAGAGACTATGGACTCTGAGAAACAAACTGAGGGTTCTAGAGGGGAGGGGGGTGGGAGGATGGGGGAGCCCAATGATGGGTATTAAGGAGGGCATGTACTGCATGGAGCACTGGGTGTTATATGCAAACAATGAATCATGGAACACTACATCAAAAACTAATGACGTACATGTGATTTCCATATGTGATTAACATAACATAATAAAATAAAATTAAATTAAATTAATTTTTAGGTATGCCTGTGTGGCTCAGTCAGTTAAGCATCTGCCTTCAGCTCAGGTCATGATCCCAGGGTCCTGGGATCAAGTCCCACACATCAGGCTCTTTGCTCAATGAGGAACCTACTTCTCCCTCTGCCTCCTGTTCCCCCTGCTGTGCTCTCTCTCTCTCTCTGATAAATGAAATCTTTTAAAAAATAAAAAAAATTAAACTAGTTTCTATTCAATACTCTTGCAAGGATTAAATGAGTTTAGATTAGTTGACTTGTATACAGTAGGCTTAATAGTAGCAAGCAAAAATATGAAAAGGATAATTTTCAACAGACATACAGACTTAACTGTAGGATACTTTTTCTGTTAAAGAATTCTATGTTCAAGATAATATTCAAACTCCTCAAACAACCACTCCATTTAGTGACAAAAATTATTTTGATAAAATTTTGAAATTAAAGACCATTTATAATGTCCTTGTCTTTCATACACCAACACTCTAGCCTTCAGAGTCATATTCAAGTCCATTTTTCATAATAATTTTAACTGAAATCTCTCCTACACTTGTTAAAAAATAAAATTATCTTTACCTGGTACATATTTGAAGAAAAAAAAATAGAAGAAACACTAATGTTTCTCCAGGAAAGACAGAACCAGTTTGAACAGAAAGAAGCAAACTCAGAAAATAAGTCATTATATTTAACTTTAGGTCTCAGAGGGTCACTCAAATGCTAAAAGACAAATTTTCCAGCTGAGAATTTTCTTGACAATTAAATGGCAAGATGTCAAATGTCAGATCATTCCAATGTCAAGAAGCAAGCACAATCTGCTTCCTGCTAGTATATTGCTAATGCCACATAGTGCAGGCTGAATAATCATTGAGAATACAATAATCCTCTGGTCACAATGACCTCTCTTAGAAATTATTTAGAGAACATTTTTTATCACTTCCACCTGTACTAAACCTACTGGTTGAACAAAATATTTTCTCCTATCTTAATGCAGGAGAATTAAAATGTAATTAAGCCTATGCAATCCAAATAAATAAGATGGAATTTGGGACATGATGAGACAAAAGGGTCAGAGAATTCCCTACACATAAGGTAAAAGTTTGGTAAATTAGAAACAATCAACGTAGAATAAAGGTAAATGTTCTCAAAGAATGGAACAAATATACACGTGATCAAACAAGACAGTAGTTGAGATTAACATCACATGTCTATATAATGTAATGATTATGCTTTTGTAATATAGCAGTAAAAATCTTCTAGGACTCGAGTTAACTAAGCAATCATTCCATTGTTTTTTTTCTTTTTTTCAATTTCTTGGAGTATAATTAACATATAATAAGAAAACACTGATGATATGTACACACCAGAGAAATCATCACCACAATCCAAATAGATAACATAACTATCACCCCTAATAGTTTCTTCAGGTGCCTTTATAATTAATTACTTCCCACCCTCCCCCCACTGCCTGGATCCCTTCATATGCATCAATATACTTTTTTTTTTTAATAATTGCAAACATGTGTGTTGTATATATTCCAACATGTTACTTCATGGAATGTATGTTTTATATATATTAACTAAATTTACTCCTCACAACCCTTTGAACTAGAGATAATTATTACCCCCATTTTAGAGATGAGGAAATTTCAACACAAAGAGGTTGAAGAATTTTCCAAATTTATACATATAGCAAGTAACACACATCCCAAGCAGTATGCCTCCTAAGTACAGGCCTTTTAACACCTACTGTATATTGCCATACCTGTTTGAACTCCCCTATGGTCTAGTTCAATGACCATTAGGTAATGCATCATTTTGTTTGTTTTTTATTTAAATTTTGTAAGTTAACATACAGTGCAATATTGGTTTCTGGAGTAGAATTCAGTGATTCATCACTTACATACAACACCCAATGCTCCTCCCAAGTGCCCTTTTTATTTATCTAATTTTTTTAAGATTTTAATTATCTATTTGAGAGAGAGAGGGTGAGCACATGGGGGGCGGTGAGAGAGGGAGAGAGGGAGAGAAGCGGACTCCCCACTGAGCATGGATCCCAACGTGGGGCTCCATCCCAGGGCCCTGAGATCAAGACCTGAGCTGAAGAGACACTTAACCGACTGAGCCACCCAGGCGCCCCACAAGTACTCTTTTTAATACCCATCACCCATCTAGCCCATCCCCCATCCACCTCCCTCTACCAATCTCAGTTTGTTCTCTATCATTAAGAGTCACTTATGGCTTGTTTCCCTCTCTCCTTTTTTCTTTTCCCCCTTCCCATATGTTCATCTGTTTTCTTTCTTAAATTGCACATATGAGTGAGGTATGGTATTGCTCTTTCTCTGACTGACTTATTTCACTTAGCATAATACACTCTAGCTCCATTCATGCATTGATGTACTTTTTATCACTGTAGTTTGCATTTCCTACATTTTTTATATAAATGTAATCATATAGTATGTAATATTTTTTTTTACTTTTTAAAAAGATTTTATTTATTTATTTATTTGAGAGAGCAAGAGAGCACATGAGAGGGGGAGGGGCAGAGGGAGAAACAGACTCCCTGCTGAGCAGGGAGCCCGATGCGGGACTCGATCCAGGGACTCCAGGATCATGACCTGAGCCGAAGGCAGTTGCTTAACCAAGTGAGCCACCCAGGCGCCCTAGCTTGTAAAATTCTACAAAAAACATTTGCTGGGATTTTAATTGGGATTGTGTGGAATCTATAGCTCACCTGGAGAAAATTAACATCTTAGCCTTTTGAGTTTTCCAAGCTATGAATACGGTATATCCCTCAATTTATTTACTGTCTTCTTTAATTTTTCTCTTCCATGATTCTAGTTCTTCAGTGTGCATGGCTTGCACATCATTTGTCAGAATTATTCCCAAGCATTTCACATTCTGATGCTATTGTCAAAAGTATTTTTCAAATCTTCTATATTCTTATTTACTTCCTGTCCTTCTGTCATTTATTAGGAGACAGATATTGAAATTCCTGACTATAATTGTGAATTCTTCTATTTCTTTATGCAGTTCTACCAGTTTTTCCTTCATGCGTTTGGATGCTCTGCTATTACGTTCATAAACATTTTGGGTTATTAGGTCCTACCAAATGGCTGATGTTTCTCATTATTAAATGGCTTTCTTAATCCCTGGTAATATTCTTTGCTTTGAAATCTACTTCATCAAGGACTAATATAGCACTGCCATTATTTTTAAAGAATTTATTTATTTATTTGAGAGAGAGAATGAGAGAGAGAGAGAGAGCATGAGGGGGGGGGAGGGTCAGAGGGAGAAGCAGACTCCCCGCTGAGCAGGGAGCCCGATGCGGGACTCGATCCCGGGACTCCGGGAATCATGACCTGAGCTGAAGGCAGTCGCTTAACCAACTGAGCCACCCGGGCACCCCAGCACTGCCATTATTTTTAATAGTATTGACATTACAGTTGTCCATCCTTTTAAGTTATTTTTGCTCTATATTTAAAGTTTGTACCTTGTAGGAATCTTACAGTTTGGTCATGCTTCTTTATGTAATCTGAGTATCTCTACCTTTTAATTGTTGTATTTAGACTACCCACATTTAAGTAATTAGTGGTGTAGTTAGGTTTAATTATTATTACTTTTTGTTTTCTCTTTCCCACCTGTACTTTGTTTCTTCTTTCTTCCTTATCTGTCATTTTTGTACATTTTATATTTTTGCTATATCTCTTTTGCTGGTTTACCAGCTATAACTCTTCATTTTCTTATTTTAGTGATTACCTTAGAGTTTGAAGTATAGCAATTTACCATTAAGGGATAATTTCATATATGTCTACATATATGTATAATATAACAGTTCCTGAAAAATATTAAAAATAGAATCAACATATGATGCAGCATTTCCACTTCTAAGTGTATAGCTAAAAAAATTGAAAGCAGAAACTCAAACAGCTGTGTGTACACCCCTGTTCACAGTAGCATTATTTACAATAGCCAAAATGTGGAGGTAACCCAAGTGTCCACTGATGGATAAATAGATAAATAAAAAGTGTACATACACAAAATGAAATATCATTCAACCTTACCAAGGAAGAAAATTCTGACACATACTACAACATATGTGAACCCTAAGGATATTTTACAATGAAATAAGCACATCACAAAAGACAAATACTGTATGATTTAATTCACATAAGGTAGTCAAATACATAGATGCAGAAAGTATACTGGTGATTGGTAAGGATTGGTAAGGATTGGAGAATGGGAGTTATTGTTGAATAGGTACAGAGTTTCAATTTCCCAAGATGAAAAAAGTTTTGTGGATGATTGGTAATGATGTTAACAGCACAACATGTGAACCTACCTAATGCTGCTGAACAATACTTAAATATGGTTAAGATGGCAATTTTATGTTATATGTATTTTACTACAATTTAAGAAGGAGGCAGTAGGGCAGATTTGGGTTATAGGCTTATACTCCTGATATAGAGTAATGATTGGACCAAGAGATGTTTACATGTCTATAGAGTATGGGTGCAGTTTTTAACCCCTGCTTCTCAAAAGTTGCCCTAAAATTCTTAAAATACATTGAATGGAAAATGCTATCAGTGCTGACAACTCTGAGAATTAAAATCTCCAGAGGATCAATCATATGAGGCCCCCATAGTATTGTGGGATTTAACTCCAGGATCTGAACCAGATTCATAATAAATATCAGATAAAAATCCCCTTGGGCTTCTGGCAGAGGGAGGAGAAAAGAAACCGTTTTGAAGTACATCAGAGTGCTGTGTTCTTCTTAACAAGGCCTACCCTCAAAAGAAACTGGATACCAAAGCCTAATCTTCTAATGTGTTATGAGATAAAACTGAGAGAATGAAGGGAAATACCCAATTCCAGCCAATTCTTGTATCTACATAGGAAAAGGGAAATACCCAAGCCCAGCTTTAAATATCCTGTCCCATCTAAGGAGGGAGAAAAACACTGAGACACACATGAAGTTCACAGCCCACAGGCATACTCCTTCTAAAAGAATGAGGCCTAATTATGGGACTATGAAATGCTTCCCCTCCCCTCGCATCTCACCACCACATGACTAAAGACCTTTTGAAAATAATTCCTTTTATCTGGTATATCATGTCCAGTTATCAAGAAATAATTACAAGGCATACCAAGAGTCAAAAAGTATGATTTGAAGAGACAGAACAAGCATCAGAACCAGACGTTGCAGAATGTTGGAGTTATCAGACCAGCAATTTAAAAACAGCTCTGATTAATATGCTAAGGTTTCTAAGGGATAAAACGGACACCATGCAAGAACAGATGGGCAATGGAGGCAGAGATATGGAAATCCTAAGAAAGAACCAAAAAGAAATACAAAAGATAAAAAATCACTATAACATAAATGAAAATATTGAATGTATTTTGAAATTAAAAATAATGTATTTTATTTTATACATATCTATGTATCTATACACACTTGTGTATGCTTGTATGTAAATAAAATGAACGATGCAATGATACAAGGTATGAAAGGAAAGGATTAGGATTATTTGATTATTATAAAGTGCTCAGACTCTCTGGGAAGTACATTAATGGTATCTGAAAGTGGACTTGGATTAGTTGTAAATGTACATCGCAAACTCTAGGGCAACCACTACAAAAGGGAATTAAAGAAGTATAACTGGTATGATAAGAAAGGAATAACATAAGGATCAAATAAAATGCTCAAGTAAAAGGCAGAAAAAGTGTAGTAAGCAAAAATGGAAAGAATGCAGAAGGGCAACAAATAGAAAACAGAAACAAATATGGTGGATATTAATCAAACTATATAAGTAATTATTTTGAACGCTGATAGTTTAAAAACACCAATTAAAAGACAGATTACCAAAGTGGATACCAAAACACCACCCAACTAAATGTTGTCTACAAGAAATCCACTAAAAATAAAGAAACATATGAATTAAAAATAAATGGATGGAAAAAATAAACCATGCTAGTACTAAACAAAAGAAAGCAGAAGCAGCTATCTTAATTTCAGACAAAGCCGACTTCAAAGCAAGGAAAGTTATGAAAAATAAGAAGGCCATTACACAATGACAATAAGGTCAGTTCTCCAAGAAGACATAAACAATTCTTAGCATATATGTGCATAACAACAGAGCATCAAACTACATAAGGCAAAAATTGATAGAACTGCAAGGCTACCTATGAGAAACAGAACGAGGACATACATTTACTAGAAAAGAAAAGAAAACATATATAGATTGGGAAGGAAGACATAAAACTGTTTTTGTTCACAGATGACATGATAATTCATGTAGAAAATTCAAAATAATCCATAAATAAATTAAAACTAATAAGTGATTATAGTAAGGTTACAAGATACAAGGTTAATATACAAAATTTGATTTCTTTCTTATATATAAACAATGAACAGTGGAATTCAAAATTAAAAACACAATACCCTTTATACTAGCACCTTCCCCCAAAATGAAATACTTAGGTATAAATCTAACAAAATATGTTCAAGATCTATATGAGGCAAACTATGAAACTCTGATGAATAAAATCAAAGAACTGAATAAATGAAGACATATTTCATGTTCACGTATAAGAGAACCCAATATTGTCAACATGCCAGTTCTTTCCCACTTGATCTATAGATTCACTGTAATTCTAATCAAAATACCAGCAAATACAATGTGATATTGGCAAAAGAATAAACAAAGAAATGAATGGAACAGAATGGAGAGTCCAGTAATAGATCCCCATAAATATAATCAACTGATTGTTGACAAAGGTCTAAAGGCAGCACAATGGAGCAGAGAGTTTCTTCAACAAATGGTACCAAAACAACTGAACATCCACAAACAAATCCTGACACAGAACTTACACCCTCCACAAAAGAACTCAGAATCAATCACAAACCTAAATATAAAGCACAAAATTATAAAACTCCTACATGATAATATAGGAGAAAACATAGATGACCTTAGGTATGGTGATATTTCTTTAGAGACACACCAGAGACCCAATCTATTAAAGAAATAATTGATAAGGTTGATTTCATTAAAATGTAAACTTTCTGCTCTGTGAAAGACACTAACGAGAGAATGCAGACAAGCCACGGACTTGGAAAAAAAATATCTGCAAAAATAGCAGTCCTTTTGGACGGTTATCCAAAATATACAACAAATTATCAAAATGCAACAATAAGAAAACAAACAACCCAATCTAAAAATAAGCCAAAGGTGTTAACAGACACCTCACCAAAGATGATGTACAGATGACAAATAAACATATGAAAAGATGTTCCACATCACAGATCATCAGGGAAATACAAATCAAAACAATGGGATACCACTACCTACCTATTAGAATGGCCAAAATCCAGAACATTGACAACACCAAATACTGGCAATGATGTGGAACAGTAGGATCTCTTGTACATTACCGGTGGAATACAAAACATTCTAGCCACTTTGGAAGACATTTTGGTGGTTTCTTGAAAATTAAACATATTCTGACCATGCGATCCAGCAATTGCGCTCCTTAGTAAACACCCATAGGATTTGAAAGGGGCGCCTGGGTGGCTCAGCCGTTGAGCACCTGCCTTCGGCTCGGGTCATGATCTCAGGGTCCTGGGATCGAGCCCCGCATCGGGCTCCCTGCTCTGCGGGAAGCCTGCTTCTCCCTCTCCCGCTCCCCCTGCTTGTGTTCTCTCTCTCTCTGTCAAATAAATGAATAAAATCTTAAAAAAAAAAAAACTTGCATACAGATGTGCATCCATACACATTTTTATCCATAACTGCCCAAACTTGGAAGCAACCAAGAAGTCCAGTAGGTTAAAGGATAAACAAATTGTGGTAATCCAACAATAAAATATTCATCGCTAAAAAGAAATGAGCTATCAAGCTATGAGATGAAATGGAGGAAATTTACATGCATATTACTAATGAATGAAGCCAAACTGAAAAGGCTACATACTGTATGATTTTAACTAAGTAACATTCTAAAAAGGCAAAACTATGCATACACTAAGAAATTCAGTGGTTACCAGGGTTAGGGGAGGGAAGAAAGATGAATAGGCAGAGCACAGTGGATTTTAGGCACTGAAAATACTATATTTACATACTATAAAATATTATAAGGATGGATATATATCATTATACATTTGTCCAAACCCATAGAAGGTACAACACCAAAAGTTAACTGTAAAGTAAACTATGGGCTTTGAGTGATAATGATGTGTCAATGTGGGTTCATCCTTGGTTAAAAAAAAAAAAAGTGCCCCTCTGAAGAGTGCTGTTGATAACTAGGGTGGCTATGCATGTATGGGGTAGGGGATAAATAGGAAATCTTTATACCTTCCTCTCAATTTTGTCATAAACTTAAACTGCCTTAAAAAAATTAAGTCTTTGAAAAAATGATAAAGAATGTTCTGTTAGCAAACTGGAAAAGTGGACTATGCCAAAGAAATAGGATTCAAATCTTTTGTCATTAAATCTGGTAAATTAATCCAATCAGCTGTTTCTGAATTTCTATCCCTGACTCTCTTTTGATTCTAATCTTGTTTCTCCTTTAGTATTCTATGTCTATTAGTTTTGGTAATAACTTTACTGGTAATGACTCCCCTACTGTGTAGAGCCTTACATTTCTCTTTTTGATCAACTGTTTTTTTATTAACACAGCCTTGTCTTTATGTCAGACACTGCAAACTTTGAGTTCCTTGTTAATTCTCCAAGGAAACTCTGAATAGTGGAAATTGAAAAAAGAATGCAAGGGAATCAGAGAAAAGAAACTATTTCATAAGATAGAGAAAAATTAACCATCATGTCAATCTTGATTGAATAAGCCAACAATAATACTTCTCCGGAATACTTTCCATTCTATTTATTTCTAGGGATAAAATCCTCATACAATCCTTCTATATTAGGGTTATAATCTTGACTGATTTATACCTAATCCTTTAAGCTTTCCAGAAGTTATCAGTCACATGAAACTGAATAATCAAGACACTTAATTATTTGTGGATTGTAAAAGCTAGTAGAGAACATATAAAATGGTCAATACAGAACAAAAAAAATGCTTAAAATAATCAGAATGCCTTCATCCAATAGATAGTCCTTTTAAATAAAATTCTGACATTAATAAAAGAGTGTATGCAACTTTTTCTGTCCTGAAGGCTCTACACTGCTAGGTCAACCACACTCTGTTAATTATTTCTTTCAATTAAAATTATCTTCCTGGAATAATGCTACTCTTTTTTCTTTAGTGTGGCCCAATGTCTTCAAGGCTACAATTATGTTGATATATTGAGAATTTTCTATTATTTTGAAATGAAACACAGTCTTTTTAGATCCTGGTTCTTTTAGGAAAAACAATTCTTCCAAAGAAATCCATATACTCATTCCCATCCAGGGTTATTTCCTCTAATGCATCTTCAGAGTTCCCTTCTGATAAAAGCAATTATGGAAAAAACTGTCTTCTTAGGCTTTTCCCTTTGTATAATATCTGCTTACATCTGTTTTATAAACCCATGTAGGCAAATTTGGAAAGAGAAACTATATGCACAGGAAGAATATAATATGAATTGAATTGATAAAGGTGAAAAACAAAAAAATTTACTCGGTTTCAAATGTCTGCAAGAAAAGTAACATCAGAGTCTGGAAAAAAAAATTCATCCATGTCAAAAATAGCACTACAACTTATATTCCTTCCCATCCCCCAACAAAATTACCAAACTAATAAATACTTTGAAATTTCTTGTGACTATAGCAAAGAGATATTATTTGTATTTATTGAAAAATACAGGAACAGCTAGATTTTGTATAATTAAAAAATCAAATTAAAAGAAATCTTGCAAAACTACTCTTGATTTATCTACAATTAGAAATTTGTATTTCTTAATTTATCATATGAACTTCATTTTTATTATCTTTCTCCATACATTTTGGAAATATGTGTGTACTAAGATGAGGATACTCTGACATTTAGTGTTTTTGTTTGCTTATGTGTTTCTTCTCCAAAAGCCATATGTTAGATGATTTCATTTTACTGGTAACATGTGACCCATAAAGAAAATTGCTGTGAACTTTTTAAGCACTAAATTTTCCCAGCTAGGCCAAAAAACTGCATACTGAGAAAGCATACTTCCTTAGCTGAAAAAAAGAAAAAGTTGAAAAGTACATATTGAATCAAATAGTTTGATTTTATTAACAATAGCAAAACAATTTCCAAATTAGCAAAACACATTCCATCATTGGTACTCAAGACCTGTATTATAGATTATAGATCCCTGTATTATAGATTATTGATATGAATTCTGGCATTATAATATGAAATATTTTATTAGTTATAATGTAATCCGTAGGAAAACTGAAACTTACACTATTCAAGGTATAAAAATCAGCAAGTCTACTGAATTATATCCATCTTTTAAAAACCTGCTGACATTTTTTATTATATCCTATACTTAGGAGATTTAGAAATTAGTTCCTCCCATAAAAATCCATGTATGATGCCTGTATTTTGTTTCCTGCAGCTGCTACAAAAAATTGCCATAAACTAGGTGGCTTACAAAAGTGGAAATTTTTTCTTCCACACTTCTTAAGGCCAGACATCTGAAATAAAAAATATTGGTATCAGTAGGGCTCAACTATTTGGGAAAGCTCCAGGGGAGAATCCTCCCTTGTCTCTTCCAGCTTCTAGTGGCTCCAGAGGTTCTTGCTGTGTGGCTGCATAATTCCAATCTCTGCTTTTCCTCTGTGTTATTTCTTCTCTGCTGTCTCTCATAAGGACATTTGTCATTGGACGTATAGACCATCCCAGTAATCTAGGATGATCTCACCTCAAAATCCTTACTTAATCACATCTACAGAGACCCTTTTTCCAAATAAGGTCACATTCATAGGTCCTGAAAGTTAGGGTGTGGACATAACTTTTGGAGGGGCCATAATTCAATCCACTACACTAGTATAGAGTATATACTACATACGTATACTCTGTTCCTATAGCAAGACATCAGTTATATTTACCTGAACTCTAGGTTAGACCATGAATACCTTATGTCTTCTGTATATCAAAATTATAACTTCATTTGTCTTAAGTTTTTTAATATTCAGATAAAGAACTGTTTTCCTATCATCTTCCTCACCAAAAGACTGTTTTTAATAAAATTGCAAACTCGTATATTTTATGCCTTTTCATCCACTACATTTATTTAATTTGAAACTTAAATCATCCCATGTTTGGCCAGTGAGAATCTCTTCAAATGAATTTGATTCCTTTTTTTTTTTAATTTATTTATTTGAGAGAGAGAATGAAAGAGAGAGAGCATGAGATGGGGGAGGGTCAGAGGGAGAAGCAGACTCCCTGCTCAGCAGGGAGCCCGATGTGGGACCCGATCCCGGGGCTCCAGGATCACCTGAGCCGAAGGTAGTGGCTTAACCAACTGAGCCACCCAGGGGCCCCTACCTGATTCCTTTTGACATGACCCTGATACTCTTTGATGGTTTTCTCACCACATAGTACCACAAGATGACTAAGACTCAGCCATTTTCTCAAGGACTGGTTTATTTTAGGAAGAAATGGTATTTCAAGATCTGAATCTAGATGCTAGTAATATGTTCACTGCTTCTAAGGTGTTCATTGTTTCTAGACCTTTCTGGTTGACAGAAATAGAGATTATATGTGTGTATATATATATATATGTATATATATATAAATGAGTATATCTTATTATTTCCAATTCAAATGAAAGATTATAGAGTTTTTAATTAACTACCTTCTCTACTACATCTGTATCTCCTTTATTCTATACTAGGAATCTTGGAACTTAAGAACAATAGGAATGATAAAAGTAGAACAGTCCATAATTACTCATTTGTTTTACCCGATGTGATACACACTAGTCTCAATACTGATACTAATTCTACCACCAGTGGTGCTTACTGAAAACTTTTTTTTTTTTAAGATTTTATTTATTTATTTGACAGAGAGAGACACAGCGAGAGAGGGAACACAAGCAGGGGGAGTGGAAGGCAGAGAAGCAGACTTTCCACTGAGTAGGGAGCCCGATGCGGGGCTCAATCCCAGGACCCTGGGATCATGACCTGAGCGGAAGGCAGACGCTTAATGACTGAGCCACCCAGGTGCCCCACTGAAAACATTTTCAAAGGTTTATTTGCATATGCTCTCCCTATTCTCCCATTTAAAAAATTGCATTGTATCTACATTATTTTAACACATAACCATTACATATATTCTCTCCCTCTTCATCCTTATTTGGCTTTACTTTTATTATTTTTTTTTAAGATTTTATTTATTCATGAGAGACAGAGAGAGAGAGAGAGAGAGGCAGAGGGAGAAGCAGGCTCCCAAGGAGCAGGGAGCCTGATGTGGGACTCATTCCCAGGACTCTGGGATCACGACCTGAGCCGAAGGCAGATGCTTAACCATCTGAGCCACCCAGGCACCCTTGGCTTTAGTTTTATAAGCAATTAGAAAATTGATGCTCAAAAAATAATTTTGAACACTTTTCCTTTGACAATATTTCTAGTCATTTTGATATTCAACCTCATTCTTTGGTAGATTGCTCACAGACAGCTAGCAGAACAATACTACCAGAGCAGAGTCTTGCGTGTTCGTAACAATTTGTCAGTGCCCTTTGCTGAAAAAAAAAAAATTGCTTGTTCCTTACTTTCCTTAACTATCTTAAATGTTACTCTTTTTCACCGGGCATAGAGTACTGCTGTCAAATTTCAATAATAATATAATTTTATTATATGTCCAAATATTTTTCCTTTAAAATAAAGAAAAAAGATTTCGTATCTTGGTGTTGGCCAATCTAAGCTTTAAGCTACACTCTGTACTCTTTAGAAATGTAGAACCAGTTTAATTTTATTTCAAGAAAGTTTTCCTGAACTATAGGTCTTAACATGATTTGGTGCCCTTAGTTTGGTTTTTGCCTTTTCTTTGCCTATCTTCAATATTCATCATTATCTCTACAGTTCTGTTGGAATTTCTTCTTCTGTTTCCATTTAAACATTCCCTCTGGTTTCATTTTGTATTTCTCTTAAGGCATTATTGGCTTTTATTTATTTGCTTTTGGGTTACTTATTCTTCCTTTGTGAAATTTTGTTTCTTTTATTGTATTTCTTTCCTGAGATCTGTCACTTACCTCTTATGTTTTCAAATCCCTAATTAATGGGTGGCTCAGTTGGTTAAGCAACCCACTCTTGGTTTTAGCTCAGGTCATGATCCCAGGTTCAGTGCTGAGCAAGGAGTCTGCTTGAAGATTATCCCCTTGTGCTCCTTCCCCCCACTCATGTGCTCTCTCTCTTTCTCTAAAATAAATAAAATCTTTTTAAAAATTAAAAAATAAAATCCTAATTAATGATTTGCTCATATCTTACATCACTTTTTTTAAAAAGATTTATTTATTTTAGCAGGGGTGATTGAGCATGTGAGAAGGGGAGCGACAGAGGGAGAGAATCTTCAAGCCGACTCCCTGCTGAGAGTGGAGCCTATTGCGAGGTTGCATCTCACACTAGTTAGATCATGACCTGAGCCAAAACCAAGAGTCTGACTGAGCCACCTAGGTACCGTTCATTTTTTTTAATTTTTTTATTGTTATGTTAATCACTAGGTACCGTTCATTTAACTTTTAATATATTTTAGCTCATTTTGAACTAACAGGTTAGTTTTGATATGTTTTGGGCACTCTTCTCACTCTCTCTAGGGATGTTATTTTGCTCTTCATTCTCTTTTCCTCATGATAATTTTGCATAGGATTTGACTTTGATTCATTTCCATTGCTTATTTTTCTATGAAACTAGCTTTCCTGAAGTTTTAGAATAGTGCAAAATTAAAAATCTTATGGATCGCCAATAAATTCTTGGTTCTGTTTTTATGTATTGGTCAAGTATTTGATGGCTTGCTCATGAGATTTCTGGACCCTGTACCCTTCTCAGTTTTGGTCTAGATCTTCTCTTTTGTTTCTGTTACTTTTCAATTGTTATTCCACTCCTAGGAATTTCCCATCACTGTGGGACTCTGTGTTGGGAGTTGTGGAAGTCAGTTTTGTGAATTCACAACTTCAGCCCCTTTGTTTTTCTTACTACAGATCTCTTGCATTTACCCAGAACTGGAAGGGGCAAAAACCCTCCAAGTTCCAGCTTCTCTTCATAAACTGCCCTCTTTATGTTTTTGAGCAAATATAGCTTACTTATTTGAGGCTCTCTCTTTCTCAGGTCTGAGAGACACCTCACCATTTCTGCCTCCTCCTTCCCATATAGATAGTATGATGCAGATCTTATGGGTTTTGGTGATTTGTCCCTCCTGCCCTTCTGTTGTGGTTTGTGGGAATACCCTGTCACTTAGTAACATTTCAAATGTTCTAATTTTTTTTCTTCATGTTCCATTTGTTCCGTCTATTTTCAACACAGGGTTTTAGAAGGACTGGAAAATCATTCTGCTAGCACTGCCATCTTCCCAGAATCCCACCAATGGCTTTCATTTTTCATTCACGTTATGTTTTGCATTAGCCTCATGAATAGAGGTAACTATGCTCCGTATTTTCTCTGATATGTAGTATACACCTGTGTAAATAGGCAAACAGCGTACCCATTTTTCAGCTTAATCCTTCTTAAAGGGTTTTGTTGTTGTTACAAATAATGCTTCTATAAATATTCTCTTATATCTCTACCTGCACACACACTGAAAACAAGGTAGTACAGCTCCAAGTGTGGTTTAAGTTTGGAGAGAAACAGAGAAAATCAGAGGAAGTAGAATACTAAAAACTACGGTAGACTGAGCATTTTCTTTCAAGTAAAACTGGATAGCTAAAAGGGACTATTTCCCTTATTAGAGTAGATTAATTTTAAATTGAGTAAGACTAAAATTATTTTCCCGATTATTAAAAGTAAGAAATTTTGAAGAACACTACATAAATTATAGAAAATATTAAAGAGGCCTACCTTCTATGTACATCTGTGTTATACTGTGAATAAACTTTATGACCTTTCTATGCATAGTTCTCTTGGCTCTGTAGTACCCATTAGAGTTAAAATCCCTGAAACCTCTTTTATGTATATGGCCCACGACTTCAGTACCATTTTCTCCTCCCTCAATTTGTTTGAGGAAAAGTTCCGGTCATATAAAGAAGCAGCAGTCAGAAAAAGAGAAAAAAACAGCACCTACAATATTCCTGACAATGCAGGCATGTTATCTATACCATGGAAATTATGTTTTCTGGGGCAGGTTGGAAAAGACAGGAGCTGGGACAGACCTACCAGGACAGAGATGAAAAATGCAGTTACTTAAACTCAGAAGAATTTCCATTCAGTAAGTTTCAAATGCCTGGTAGTGGTGTTGTAAATTCACACCTGGAAGGTTCAGAAAAACAGGTCAGTCTAACAGGTGGTGACAGATGGCAGGAAAATTCCTATGTTTTTGTTTACAATTATTCTCTCCCTCCCTTCCCTGTAAGATTATCTCACCCTTCCCTTCACCATGCGATTTGTCATGCCTCCTGTGGGAAGAGAACACATTCCTGCCTCTCTGAGTTTTGGTACACCCATGTGACATCTTGACCCGTGGATAGTGAGCAGACATGATACACTACACGTCGAGTGAAAACTTTAAGATGGAGCATGAGCTTTAAGATGGGGCCATGAAAAAAAGCATGATCTACATGGAGAGACTCCTTCTTCCAGAGCCCTGCAGGAGAGATACAGCTCTAGCCAAGTCACAGTCACCTTCAGCTAAGAAATTAAAGCTTACTAATGTAAGTAACTGAGATTTAGGGACCATTTGTCCATGCAGCAAAATTGACTAATACAGATATTGGTAAAAACGCAATAAACACGCACACTTTGTAGCTCCCAAGCTCATGCTCTTAAACATTCTTGCCTAAGGTTAAGACTGGTCCTAAAAACTGGAAAAGGAAGATCCTGAGAAAAGAAGGCAGGGAATCCCATTTGAAGACAATGGAGGAAAATGGCAGTCGTTAACAAAAGGGCTTAGAGATGTTGTGTACTATCTTTACTTTTGTCCTGAAAACACTCTTATATTTATCTCACATAGGGAAAAAAATAGAATTTTATTTTTACTAGCTTGCAAAGCATGGAATACCCTGTGACAAATGATCAATTTTTTTTTTCCAATTCGAATATGGCATTTACCATTTTATGTTTGAAGGATGTCCAAAATGTCCCCTTCCTTCTTAACTTTACCTGTCACTAGCAACTCCTGTCTTCTAGGGAAGAAAATTTTGCCTACGTAATCCCTTAGCAACAGCCCACAATTCTTACAACTTGACTCAATAAGAATCCTTTCTGCAATTATTTTCACAGCTTGCAAATTTAGTATGTTATAAACAATAACTGCCCACAATTTTATAAGCATTCCTTTCTAAAACAGTCCTTAAAAAGTGTTCCAAGAGACAATATGTATCTACATTCTTTACCAGAAAAATGAAATATGTGCAAAGAATTAGGTAACTTTCTTTGGATGTACATTTGAAGGCAGAGTCTGTACTAGAACCCTTGCCTTCAAACACCAAAGTCTATATTATCTCACTTTTAGAGGTTGCTTCAGAGCAGCTCAATCTTTCTTTTTTCCTTCCTCACACTCACCTCTTAACTCCACTGCGTATAAAAAAGACTTTCATAAATATTGATTTCTATCACTATAGATAACTGGAAAACTAATTCATCTCGGAAGTTAGGTTAGCCTAAACTATAAACAAATGAGTAAAATTTTATTACAAAGATATTTTAATTTTAAAGTGAATACCCACCAATTGCATCAACATGGATGGAACTTGAGGGGATTATGCTAAGTGAAATAAGTCAAGCAGAGAAAGACAAGTATCATATGGTTTCACTCATATGTCGAACATTAAGGAATACAGTGGAGGACCACAGGGGAAGGGAGGGAAAACTGAATGGGAAGAAATCAGAGAGGGAGACAAACCATGAGAGACTTTGGATTCAGGGAACCAAACTGAGGGTTACAGAAGGGAGAGGGGGTGGGGGAATGGGGTAACTGGGTTATGGGTATTAAGAAGGGTACATGTGGTGATGAACACTGGGTGTTATACACAACAAGTGAATCGTTGAACACTACATCAAAAACTAATAAAAATAAAACTAACAATGTACTATACGCTGGCTAATTGAACATAATAACATAAATAAATGTCAATAGAGAGGAAGAAGAGGGAAGAACTAAAGTTGAAAATAACTTTAATACCATTAAACTTTTAGATAATTCTGTTGTGCTTTTCTACATTTAAAATTCAACCTAAAGAATGTGCCATTCACTTACATAGTGATATCTAGGCTCTGCCAGTCTAATCAATATCACAGTGAAGATGTGTGCATGCACATCAGAGAAATCTTGCTTTTGGGAAGTGTTCAACATGACCACAGATTAGTATCTTATAGGCTTTTTTAGTTTTCAATATAAAAGGTTCATATATTTGAAAGATCATATTTTCCCTTACCACTGCTTGAAGGAGAGTTTTCCTGAAAGAGTATGAAAAAAAATTTTTGTTAAACTTAAAATAAGCCCTCTGTGGAGAGGAAACAACACTGGGTTCTCCAATTGTTGGTCCCATTATATTAAGCCATTTCTCTTAAACTTATATCTACTGTCTTGACGTTTTGGAGAACCAGTCCTTTTTGTAATTAGTAGAAACTGAACATAGGTCTTCAGGCCAAGTGAAATATAAACAACCATGGGCTTTTACTTTAGAGTGTTAAGAATAATTTGTTGTATTTATCTCTAAATATTATAAATACAGTGATGATGCAAGTAAGAGTAAAGCCTAGGAAGTGAAAATTTCTTTAACAGAGGGAAATGCATACTGCAAGGGAGTAGTGATAATTCTGTATAAATCTCTTTGCTAACACGTTTTCAAGTATGACTTTTAAGATGTCCTCACATCATGAGGAGAGAAAGCTCTCTCAAGTCTTGTATAAGGGCACTAACTCCATTCACTAATCACCTCCCAAAGACCCCAACTCCAAATACAATTCCACTGGGGAGGGCGCCTGGGTGGCTCAGTTGGTTAAGCGACTGCCTTCGGCTCAGGTCATGATTCTGGAGTCCTGGGATCGAGTCCCACAACGGGCTCCCTGCTCGGGACGGAGTCTGCTTCTCCCTCTGATCCTCTTCCCTCTCATGCGCTCTATCTCTCATTCTCTCTCTCTCTCAAATAAATAAAATCTTTAAAAAAAAAAAAACAATTACACTGGGGATTAAACTTCAACGTGATGATTTTTTGTGGGACACAGTCGTTCAGTTTATATCAAATACTACGTCTAATTTATTCTGCAAAATATTTTAAATAAATATAAAAAACCCATTTGGTCCTCATATGTGTTTGTATTGTTGTATATGCTAGTAATTGTTGGAAATCCTAAAAAACAAAATGCTAAAACACACTTGGCATTACTTTGTAACTGGAACTGTTATTAAAAATAAACTATGCTTGGCCAAGAAGTTGCAGTTGTGTCATGGTCATAAGAGACGGCAAACAAATTTAGACTGTATTGCCATGCTTTCTAGTATTTCATTTAAGTCTGAATAATTTTAAAATTTATCATTTGGCTATAAATTAATCTTTCATTGGATGATGCCAAAAGACAAAAATACCAGATAAGCACAGAAATGAACAGCTGATGTTCAGCTTACAAAGATATTCTTGAGATCATTAGAACTAAATCCATGGAGAAAAGCATCGCATACAAGATTGGTTCTAAAGAAAACAGAAAAGGCAAACTTTGCAAACGGTCAAAAATTCCCCACACATTTCTTTATGACAAAATCAAAATCATCTGAAGATGGACATAGTAATCCTCTTTAAAGCTAATACAGCCAATTTTACCTTCACTGTTGGGATGGATAACTATTTCTTTGTTAAACACCAGATGAAATAGTCAATGTTTTAACAATAAATAACCAACATAGTGAGAAGCTTACATTATGAGAGGTAGAAATTACAACTTATGAGTTGGATTCATAGCTCCTAAATCACACTTATTTTCAGGCATTTATGTTCATTTTTCTCTCTCTACCTACGCCCCTCTTCTACCCTCCCTCGCTGATTTATTTTTTTGCTAGGCACACATAGTTGAATTTCCTTAGAAACGTGATTATACTATGACTATACGATAATGCAAATTAGACCATCTTAAAAGTCATACGTGAAAACACCTTAGCAAAGAGATTTATACAGAATTATCACTACACCCTTGCAGTATGTATTTCCCTCTGTTAAAATAATTTTCACTTCCTAGGCTTTACTCTTACTTGCATCATCACTGTATTTATAAAATTTAGAGATAAACACAACAAAATGTTCTTCTCTAACACTCTAAAGTAAAAACCCATGGTTGTTTATATTTCACTGGACCTAAAGACCTATGTTCAGTTTCTACTAATGACAAAAAGGACTGGTTCTTCAAAAATGTCAAGACAGTAGATATAGGGTTAAGTGAGGTGGCTCAATATAACAAGACTGAGATTTAGAGAACCTAGTGTTGTTTCCTCTCCACAAAGGACTTATTTCCAATTTAACAAAACAAAGCTCTAGAGTGTTTCCAAGTTTTGAAATAAGAAGGATAAGGAGGAGGGGCACCATGGCGGTTCAGTCGTTAGGCGTCTGCCTTTGGCTCAGGTCATGATCCCAGGGTCCTGGGATCGAGCCCCGCATCAGACTCCCTGCTCGGCGGGAAGCCTGCTTCTCCCTCTCCCACTCCCCCTGCTTGTGTTCCCTCTCTCCCTGTGTCTTTCTCTGTCAAATAAATAAATAAAATTTAAAAAAATAAAAATAAAAAATAAAATGATTATACATGTAAACAGTTATATAAGGCTATATATAAGTACACATGAGTTAGTGATAACATCAAGCAATTGTCACTTGCCAGGCAGTGTTCTAAATGCTTTACATATATTAACTAATTTAAATTTCTAAAAATCGTGTGAGGTAAATGTTCTTGTTATTCTCATTTATAGATGGATAAACTAATACATACAGGCACACAGTAAGTTGCTCAGAGTCACACGTATTGTAAACTAGGATTCAAACCCAAGCAGCTAAGATGCAAACCCAGGCAACTAAGATTCAAACCCAGGCAGCTAAGATTCAAATCCTGTCAGCCTGTGTAAACTTCCCCAATGAGGACAGTTCTTTTCTGGTTGTGCTGTCTTTTTAAAACTTTCATATATAGGTGTTTCTGACCTTGGCACCCAAAGATTCAAGTGTGGATTTGATATGGTTCACATACACTGTGCCCATAAGGCTTCACTTCCATAGGATGCCATCTGTAGGCAAAGAATGATTATAAACTCATGAGATGCTTTGTTTTTGTAAGAGTGGCTTTGAAGTCTAAATAATAATAGTAATATGTACAACCAGAAAAGAGTAGTTTCTAAATCTTTTGTTCTGAAACTCTAAAGTAATTAGCAAGTTTTCATCAGTGTTTGTGATAGTCTGTTAAACTCATGAAGAGTTATAAAATACAGTTTCCTGACAAGATTTTTCAAAGTAAGCAGTTACTAGATCATGAGTCATTTTAACCTTATCTTTAGGTTAATGGGAAGCTTATGTAAAGGATTTAAGCAAGAATACTTTTAAATGTGTGGTGAATTCAAAGTGCAGAATAATTTAATGAGATAAACCTGTGGTCAGAAAGTATGATTAGGTAGCTTCTATAACAACTCAGGCAAGGAATGTGATGGAAGTAGTAATTGATGATGGAAATAAGTGAATAGATTGTAGGGCTATTTGAGGATAAAATCATAAACTTAGTGATTGGTTGAATTTGTAACTCAAAGAAGGAGCTAATAATACTCTAAATATTTCACTTGAATAAGATGATATTGCCACTCATTGTCACAGGGAAGACTGAGGAAGGAGTGATTTTAATTAGCAAAACATAGGAAAAAATAATTTTATTTTTAATCTGGTCAGTTTGAGACACCTATAGAACTGTAAAATGGAGATTTCAATAAGTCATATTACAATGGGTCTAAAGATCAGGTGGTTGATTTGCATTAGAGGTACTTCTTTAAATCTCACTGAAAAAAAAAATCACTTCAAGGAAATTTTCCTACCTTTGTTAAATGTTCTTTTCTCATGTGGACAGAACATAGAAAGCATACACATTATTTAAACAGAATTTGATATGACAAACCACTAGACAGTTACTGAAGAACTGAAGGGGATAGGATAGGAATAGGAATGGAATAGGAACAATGAAGTAATAATACAGAGATAGCAACTGGAATTAGTAGCTACCAACTCAGGGCTATACAAAAAGAGGAAGTTAGATTAGGCTTATAATGATCTAAAATTTCTATCTCGTAGGAAGGGATGCTACCTAATGGGTAATTCAAAAGCTTAAAGGCTGGCCTCCATAAGTGAGGTCCCAGATGACAGGTGACTGATGAAATGGAACTGCCCTAATGCCTGGATGCCCTGATGCATGTATGTGTTTGGCAGAAGCAGTTACACAAACAAACAAACAAACAAACAAACAACTTCAGGGACACCTGGGTGGCTCAGTCATCAAACGTCTGCCTTTGGCTCAGGTCATGATTCCAGGTCCTGGGATCGAGCCCCACATCGGGCTCCCTGCTCGGCGGGAAGCCTGCTTCTCCCTCTCCCACTACCCCTACTTGTGTTCCCTCTCTCGCTGTGTCTCTCTCTCTCTGTGTCAAAATAAATAAATAAAATCTTTAAAAAAAACTTCAATCCTCAGACTGCTCTTTTCCAGCTTCCTCTCCTGCCTCCTCACTCACAATCTAGAACACATTCTGAAGGTATTCTACAAGGAACAGCACACATTACTTTATAACCTTGACCAGGTTGTTTCCTTATAAGTTCTCTCCCAAACTGATACCAAAAGCAAAAGGCCAAATGGGGAGCAACGGGTTTACCAAGTTGGAAGTATGCCCCTGCATAATAAAGGAGAAACCATCACATTTCACTCTTGATACAAGAGCACAGAGATGACAGGAGGCCTTCTTTTTTGTTTCTTCTTTCCAGTTTGGCTCTACTACTTTTTCGATATATAGGCTTAAAGTAGGAAGTCAACAATTTCTCAGTTAGCAAGAAATATTTCATTCCAGGGGTTTTCATGTCATTGATCTTTAGTTTCCTACACTATAGATATCACCTTTAGTCATAATTTTATATTATTCAATAGACAGGTCAGAGAAGCAAATTAAAAGCAGCTGGTTAGTAACCATCAAATTAAAACCTATAATTCACTTTATTAATATCCTGCCTGGTTTTCATACCAGTTTGAATATAGAATGGAAAAGTAGTGGTAGTATGCTTGTTTTACTTGCATCATGGGACCCTGGGAATCAAGTATGTTGGCAAATATGGATATAAAATCCATATTTTAACTTTACAATCCCAATTTCTAGTTTGGATAGAAAAATTAACATTCAGAATTTAGAACATTAGACAAGCATTTAAAATTCTTAAGCACAAAGCAAAATCTATGCTAAAAACACTTTTTGAGGTTAAGTAATTTCTATGTCATTACTTTATCAGCCTCAAAGATATGTCAGATACAAAATCATTTAACCTCATTTTACCTGCAAGCTTTTTTATTATAGAATAAGTGAGGCAATACAGAATTTTCTTCATTTAACTCTCACTTCAACCCACCTCATTATTTTTATGCTTTCTCCATCATTTTTAGGAGGTAGGTCTTCAATTAAATAGAAAAAAGAAAGTAAAGAACTCTGTTGACACCCAAACACCAAGTTATGTATAGAAAGTAGTTGTTAATTAGGAAGAAAATGGTGATTTGACCTGTAGACTTTTCACTCTGAAGGACTAATGAACCCTGCTAGAATACAAAACCTGAAGAATGCAAAATCCCCTTCCAGTTCTCCTTCTTGTCACCCACATTGGAAAAAAAATCTTTTGCTTCCCTTCCCACCCCCAGCCAAGGATGTCCAATGCACAAGTGGTTGGTATTTCTTTCTTTTTTTTTTTTTAAGATTTATTTATTTATTTGAGAGAGACATATGTGTGCATGAGTCGGGGGGAGGTGGCAGGCAGAGGGAGAGGGAGAGAAATCCTCAAGAAGATTCCCCACTGAGCAGGAAGCCTGACTTGGGGCTCAATTCCAGGACCCTAAGATCATTATGTGAGCCAAATCAAGAATCTGATGCTCAACCAACTGAGCCACCCAGGGTCCCCACAAGTTGCTGGTATTTCTGACCCCATACAGACACGTGTAGACAATGGAGGTGAGGATGGGTTATCCTAGGAAAAGGAATGGAAGAGAAAATCAGATGTTCAGGAGATTCAGATTCTGATGGATCGATTAGAGATTCAGTATGCAAAGTAAAGAACATTTAAAATTATATTCTGGTCTCCATGAACACTCATGATTATCCAATAATAATTTTTATATTAATGAACCATTCCTCTTTCCCTTTACAGATACTGCAAGGCATAATTATGAGATTAAGCCAGTTTCAATTTATTCTCCATTTAAATCACATTCACTGTTCTTGTTACTACACAAATGTCCTGTTAAGAATTCTGGTTTTGTGTGAGTTTGGCTCTGGGGTGTTGGGGCAAAAAGTTATGAGTCCACCTTGGGCCTCAGTATAAATCAAGGGTAATTAGGGAGCTATGAGTTTAATAACCTACAACTCAATTAAAAAAGACATGCATGAATGTAATGTTCTTTTGCTTCCTCTCCACCCCGAGCCAGTAATGTCCAATGCAACAATTGGCTGGAATTTATGACCCCATTTTTCATTTTAATCCTTTTATAGGTATAATTTACATTCAATAAAATGCACAGATTTCAAATGTACTGTTTGATAAGTTTTGATAAATGTACACATGTAAGCACTACCCTAACAAGACACAGAACATTTCCATAATCCCAGAAAGTTCTTATATAATCAATGTCACCACCCCTCACAATCCCAGCCCTAGATAGCCACTGATCTACTTTCCTTCAATATAGATTAGTTTTGTCTGCTCTAGAATTTGATATACGGAATCATATTTATGTAATCTTTTGAGCCTGGTCTCTTTGGTCAACATAATGTTTTGGAGATTCATTGATGTTGCTGCTTATGTCAGTTCTCTACTCCTTTTTTATTGCTAAATAGTATTCTATCATATGGCTATATCACAATCTATTTATCCGTTCTCCTGTTGGACATTTGTTGTTTCTAGTTTGGGGCTGTTATCAGTAGAGCTTCTATGAATAATCTTTTCAAATTTTTCTAAACATATAGGCTTTATTTGAATTAATACCTAGGAGTGGAATTGCTGATCATAGGGTAGGAGTATATTTAACTTAATTATAAACTGCCAAATATTTTTCCTAAGTAATCGTCTCATTTATTTATTTATTTATTTATTTGACAGAGAGAGACACAGCGAGAGAGGGAACACAAGCAGGGAGAGTGGGAGAGGGAGAAGCAGGCTTCCTGCCGAGCAAGGAGCCTGATGCGGGACTCGATTCCAGGACACTGGGACCACGACCTGAGCCGAAGGCAGGCGCTTAATCACTGAGCCACCCAGGCGCCCCAGTAATTGTCTCGTTTAATATTTTCTCCAGCAGTGTATAAGAATTTTAATTAGTCAGTTAAGTTCAGCATCAGTTAAGTTAAGCTCAGTCAGTTAAGCATCTGACTCTTGGTTTCGCCTAGGTCATGATCTCAGGGTCATGAGATTGAGTCCCATATTGGGCTCTGTGCTCAGCAGGGAGTCTGCTTCTCTCTTTTTCTCTGATTCTCTCCCTCTCCCTCTGTCCCTCCTCCCTCTCGTACATGCTCTCTAAATAAGTAAGTAAATAAATAAGTAAATAAATAAAATTGTTCCATCTCCTTTACCAACACTGATATTGTCTGGGTTTTGCCACTAGTGAGTATCCAACCTGCCAGCAGCAGATACCAATGCTGAATATTTAATAAGGCACCATTTCTTGGATGAATAGACCACTGTCCTTCCACAGAATAATTTCTAAACTTTGTCACCAAAGTGTTCAGGGGGAAAAGAAAGAAGTGGACCATAATTTATCTTTACCGAATTTGATATAATCTCTAGACAGTTTTTCCTTGCTTATTTACAATGTCTTTATAGTCACCACTATCCCAGATCTTACTAAAAGCCCTTTTCATTCACATGATACCTACCACACACATTACCTAAGTCCAGGTGATCCATATTACAACAAAAAATGTGACAATTGGCTCATGATACAGAAACAATTGATCTATTAGAATTATGGAATAGTCTTCTGAAAACAGTCAACATGCCCAAAGTGGGGAAAAAACAATATTGAGTTAGGGCATTGTCCTTCAGGTAGCAATATAATGATTGAACCAATGAGGGATATATATTACTATGTCTTCTATTGCTAGAATTCATTGTCCTGGGAACTATAATTGTGATGAAAAATGTCTCCTCCCACAGTTAAGCCATATCACACATTATCACACTTTTCACTGCTTGTAGAAATTTTGCTTCCCTTTTCTACAATCATCGTCTCTGCTAAATAAAAATCCCTGTTTCCTAGGAAGATAATACTTCCTCCAGGGGATATAATTAGTTTTTCTAACCTAGGGGTTGTGACTGCTGTCTGGTCACTTTGAGCTCCTCATGTTGTGGAACAACATGTGAATAAAGGACTTACACTACTAGCCTGAATAATAGATCCTGATTACACAAGGAATCAGAGTTTAACAACGTCTAGGACAAGTATGTCCAGAAACCAGCTGATATACTGGTTCTTCTCTTTGTATTTTCATGTTTAGTAAGAACCACCAATAAGCAATAATAAAAACCACAATACAACCTGGGCAGCAGAAGGAAGAGCTCTAAAGCTTAAGAATAAAGATCTAAGTCACATAAGCCAGACCACCTAAAACATTAGCAGAAGATGAGGAGAATCTAGAATGAGTAGATGAGAAGAAAAATGAGGCATATTAATTATGACTTCAAGACTAAATAGCATAGCAGAGATTGTATCTTGTTTCACTAACACTCTTACTAGCGTCCTCCAAGAGATTATAACTGACCTCTAACTTGAAGAACGGTACCCTTCTCTTCTGAGGGAACAGGTGAGGACATCTTTATTTAAAAAAAAAAAAACGATTTTATTTCTTATTTTAGAGAGAGAAAGAGGGTGTGTGTGCGCAAGTGAGCAGGGGAGGAGCAGAGGTCGGGGGAGAGGGAGAGAATCTGAAGCAGACTCCAAGCTTAGTGTGGAACCTGATGACCCTGAGATCATAACATGAGCTGAAACCAAGAGTTGCTTAACTGATTGAACCACCCAGGTGCCCCGACATCTTTATTCTTATTTTTAAAAAATGGAGGGTTGGTATTTTAAAATGGAATTTCTAGAGAATGGAGAGTATAAGTGATTCAAGTGATACAAGAAATAGACTGTATTTGATAAATATTATGTGCCTCTTCAGTTTCTCTTAACTGCCTCTTTCTTTCCGAATGCATCATTCACCTCCTTGACCATGCTGCCATAACCATGGCATAGTCCCTTGTTCTTGGACATCAGAGCATAGCAACCAGCTACACTCTGTGTTTTGTTTTGTTTCTGTGTCTTCTTGTCACTTTCAAATTTGGATGAAATGCATTAACAACAGTTGTGGTATTTGAAATCTTGAACTGTCATTTAAGTGACTATATGATGCAAATTAGATGTGATGGGAAAGTTAATTTTCCATGGGGTAAAGTTTAACCAATGGAAAATAGGAGAAAAGAAGGATCTTGACAGAGACATTTCCCTTCCTTCCTCTTCTCCACGGACTATTCCAAAAGATAGTTGCTCCTTGTCATCTTGCCTAAGAAGTTTCTGTATGCCAAGTAAATGCATCTGATTGTGACATGCTCTCATCACTGCAGCTCATTAAGAAGCATGAGCATAGGAAGTAACACAATTTTTTGCACTGATTAACTTTCCCTTACATCCCTTCTCTTTTTACTTGCTGTTCTGTTCTGCACGTTCCAGATGAGTTACGAGCACTTTAATCCTTGCCTCAGGTTCAGTTTTTAGAAGACCAGTAGTTTTCTAAAGAGTAGTCTATTGCTGAATTTTTATTGAGGCATTTAATATTAATTTTATACATGTACATTATAGCAGATAAAAGCATGAACATTAAAGGCAGCCACTTGAATCAAATCTCAGTTACTTATCAGCAATATGTCCTTAGACATATCACCTAATATTCTGTGATCCTCAGTTTTCTCATCTGGAAAAAAAGTGATAACAGAGAGAGAGGGTAGTAAGTAATTAAAAATGTGTATCAACTAATTTTTTTACAATGATGTGTAGTTGGCCCAATACTTTTCTGTTAAATACCTCCCCACTCTCCATTCAAATTCACGATTAAATAAGAATCTTCAATTTTGTAATACCTGACAGACTCTACTTACCGCTGATTCGTCTTACAGGATGAGCATCTGAATCAGACAGAGTAGGTAAATCACAGTTTTTTTCTTGGGTATTTTAAAATAAAGTGAAGAAAGAATTCCACCAGGGGGGGTTGAAGATAAAAGTTGTGAAAGCCAGGAGTTATCATTGACTATGTTCCCTGTTCGATGGAGAAAACTCGTTCTACAGGGAAATAGAATCTGATATTAATAAAGAAGTAGAGCTAAGAGATTGAGACTGACTCTCGATAACTGCTAAATCCCAGATATTAGTCATCGATGAGACTCGCCTCTACCTTTACCTAAGCCTGGATCTTTGGGCCTGATTTGATTTTTTGAGCCAATAAATTTCCAGTTTTGCTTAAACTAATCTTATTTGCATTTCTGACAACCACAACTTCAAAAAAAGGAAAACATCTAGGCATTTAGTATAATACTTAACCACCTATAAAGTCCTCAGTTAATGGTAATACACATATTTTAGAATAATTATTTCATTAAAAAGAGTACAAGATAAAAATTTTTAAGACCTTTCTGGGCATGTATGAAATTCCTATGTAACTCCATATGTAGAAATATTGGTCTTTTAACTATAATTCAAAATAATAAATTGTGAGAATGATCTCCCAAAGGGAAGAAACAGCTGACAATTCCCAGGCCTATTGGCCCATATTTCATCATTTCACATGTCAGTTTCTAGTTTCAAAGAAATGTTCAGCTAGAGGTCTAGGAACCAAATTTTTTTCCACAAAGCATACTTCCAGGGTTAAATGGATACAGGATGTGTCTACATAGGACAAGCAATCTGTGTCTTCAGTGACATTAGGAATTATTACCCTCAATTTTTGCTACTAAAATGAATGTTTGTGCATAAATAAATGCACTCAGAGAAGTGAGAAGAGAAAATATTTGAGGATATTTGGGGAATTCTTATATCACAGTGACAAATACAACAGCACTTAATTGAATTTCTTTTTTTTTAAGATTTTATTCATTTATTTGGGAGAGAGAGTGAGAGAGAAAGCACAAGCAGGGGGAACATCACTGGGAGAGGGAGATGCAGGGTCCGCACTGAGCAGGGAGCCTGATGTGGGGTTCGATCCCAGGACGCTGAGATCATGACCTGAGCTAAAAGCAGACACTTAACCAACTGAGCCACCCAGGGGCCCCTATTGAATTCCTTTTGTATATTTACACCGTATGAGAAGGTAACTCGAGATTTAAAAAAGGCATTCTTAAAGTACAGTAAATTGTAGTAAATGTTTACAACACTTACATTTACCAAGTAATGAATTATAGGGGAGATAATATGGTGGCAGTAAATTGTTTATAAAGCTGTAACTGTAAACTCTGGTAACAGCACTAATTTTTTTAATACATAGAGGAAAATATATTATTTACTTGGGATAGGAGAATGATATTCTTTTAACCATATTCTTCCAGCACAGCCACTCACATAGGATGATTAAGAGACGGTTATTTGGAGATCACTTTTATTTGGAGTCCAAGTAGATTTACATGCTAAAGTTCATTCCACAAAATATAGGGAATTTTGCCAATTTTAAATTCAGATAAAATCAGATAGAAGAAACTAAGAAGCAAATCAAAACTCCCAAATGTAAGAACATAATGTGGTGTTAAAAGAAGGATTCCAGGAAGCTGCAGCGACAAAGAACAGTTATGCAGAGGCTACCATACCTTCTCACATTTCTAATGAGAACACCCAATCCTTAAGACAAGTTCCATCAGTCCTTAAGCACCACCCACTTCCATTTCTCCTTGCCCTATTAAGTCCTGTTACTTGTATCCTTGGAACTCCAAGTTTGTGATCAGCCTGGATGCATCTCCTCCTCCTAGCTTCGGCTGGTCAGAATGCTTAAAAACATCTCAAAATGACACTATTTCCCTCACACCACACACAGCACCGTGCCAGGAGATGGACTAGAAGACTTCCCTCATGGCTACCTCCCAAATATTGCCATTTCCATCAATTTTCTTCCTTAAACACCAGTTCTGCTGAAAATCATGTCCTCCATGTATCCTGTGATTACAGTAGTGCTACTATGATCTCGCCTGAGTCAATCTTTCTCATGGTACCACAGCGTGTACTGCTCTACACAAGTGTATGGAGGCCGATCTCTGTTTTCTTCACAACTCTCTCTTGCTTCCTATGCTTAAGAGTCATTGCTTTCCCTTCTGTTCCTCAAACCGGCATACTTTTATTCATTTTGAAGGTTGATGTTAACAGTGGGGATGTAGGCAAATGAAAGGCTCTTAATAACTCATGTTTTATGAACTCTGATAGCAGGAAGGGAAAAATGAGGGGGCGGGGAACCGGAGGGGGAGATGAACCCTGAGAGACTATGGACTCTGGGAAACAAACTGAGGGTGTTAGAGGGGAGGAGGTGGGGGCTTGGTTAGCCCAGTGATGGGTATTAAGGAGGGCACGTACTGCATGGAGTACTGGGTGTTATACAAAAACAACGGATCCTGGATCACCACATCAAAAACTAATGATGTAATGTATGGTGATTAACATAACATAATAAAAAAAAATTCTCCATTATGGGGGAAGTTTGTTGTCCTGATTTACTGTGAAAAGATAGAACATAAAAGTGAAGCCTTAGGTAGTACACCTCACCCTGGGTATGGATGCTGGCCAAGCTTTTGGCCCTCCAGCATTTTTATTTGTTCACTGCAAATGGAGACACCATATCCCTCCCAGGCCTACAGATTATATTTGTTAGATTCTTTACTTCTAAATTTTCCTTAGTTAGGCACCTCTGGCCAGTGCAGGCCCTAGTCTAGCCTTCTAACAAATGATTATTATGTTTCCACAGTTTTGGGACTGCCAGCATCTTATGTTTGGTTTTAAACTCAACACTATCCAGCTCAAGTAAAGATCTGCCCAAAATACCTTAAGCTCTTTCAACCCCGGGCACCTGGGTGGCTCAGGCAGTTAAGTGTCTGTCTTCAGCTCAGATCATGATCCCAGAGTCCTGGGATCGAATCCCACATCCGGCTCCCTGCTCAGCGGGGAGTCTGCTTCTCCCTCTACTCCTCCCCCTGCTTGTGATCTCTCTCTCTCATGCTCTCTCTCTCTCTCAAATAAATAAATAAAATCTTAAAAAAAAAAAAAAGCTCTTTTCAACCCTTCTATTTCTGGGGTTAAGCTTTTGACTTTTATATATGAATGTTCAAATTAGCTATTTGTTAGACTCCGCAAATAAAGTAGAGATCCCCTCTTTCTTCTCAAGCTTAAGGTAACCTATTAGCTCTTCTGTCAGGTGGACATCTGCTCACCTCTATCACCTTTAGTAACTCACTGTGCTTTATTAGGCAGTTGTTTTATGTATAGGTGTGTCTAATTGTATCTTTGTTTTTGAAGACTTTTCCACTACAGTGATTACCCATGATCTTAATTCTTATATTACACTTTATTTCTTGTTTCTTTACTTTTCAGTATAATATTTTCCTCATAAAGATCTTTTGAAGATACAAAAAACCTATCCGAATTTAACTATACGTGTAACATGAAAGTTATATTTTTTCTGAAGAGTTCAAGCTTACTTTGTATGTTTGAGATTTTCTAGCAATATAAGTATTATTTCAAATTGCATTCTCTATTTCCTTTACTTGGAAATCACCATGTGTTTCTTAATGTTCTTTATGTTACCTGATGAAGACTTTTTCCTAGACATTTTTACCCCAGTGTTACCTGATGAAGACTTTTTCCTAGACATTTTTACCCCAGTTTTTAAGGGAAAGTAAATTAATTAAACCAGGCATTGGGCTGGACTTTCAAAATAATACCACTTTATTAATGCACATAGAGTTTATGAGTGAGGTTCAATTATTCTTATTAGCAATCAAAATGTAGTCTTCAAAGATACTAAGCAACTTGACTAAATTTTCACAAATTGGTACTAGAACTGGAATTGAAACCCACGTTGGCCCCAGCCCAGGGTGCTACATATTCCAAAACACTATGTGGGATTTTCTAAATAAAGTTGAGTTAGTCAAATAAACAAGTCTCCTGACAAATTAGTTCTTCCCAGCTTTTGAGAAATGAATTCACAAGGCTATCATAAAACCCTATATTCCAGAAAACCAAAGGTTGGCCTTTAATGCATTCTATATAATCAACTGTTTACTTACCATTTGTTTTGTTTTTTTCCCTTCTAAGTCAACAAAGCAAAATAAGAATTGATTTGTGCTTGTAAATTATTTCTATTTATATCTTCCAACATATTACTTTTTTTCCACAAAATTTATTACTTTGATACATCTTGCAATGTAAAATCTTCCCTTAATCTTCCCATTGGATTTTTCATCTCAGACATAATTCTCATTTTGAGAAGTACAATTTGCATACACACACACACACACACACACACACACACACAAAGAAAACTTGTCTCTGTAAGTGTAACATGTTTGTTACATTATTTTATGTAACATATTTTGATGTTACATGTTTGTTATGGACTAAACTGTGTCTCCCAAAAGTCATTAAGTCTTAACCCCCAGCACTTTAGTAAGTGACTATATCTGTAGATAGGGCCTGGAAAGAGGTAATTAAATTAAAATGAGGCCCTTAGGGTGGGCCCTAATCCAATCTGCCTCCTGCCTTTATAAGAAAAGGAAGAGACACCAGGAATGTATGCACAATGAGGAAAGGCCATGTGAAGACACTGTAAGAAGGCAGCCTTCCACAGGCTTTACTTTCCCTTAAAAACTGGGGTAAAAATGTCTAGGAAAAAAAGTCTTCATCAGGTAACATAAAGAACTTTAAGAAACACATGGTGATTTCCAAGTAAAGGAAATAGAGAATTCTTACCAGAAACCAATCTTTCTTTTTTTTTTTTTAAAGATTTTATTTATTTATTTGAGAGAGAGACAGAGTAGGAGAGCAGGGGGGTAGTGGGGGAAAGGCAGGGGAAGGGGAGAGAGACAAGCAGATTCCCTGCTGAGTGTGCAGCCAGATGCGGGGCTAGATCCCAGGACCCCAGGACTCTGAGACCATGATCCAAGTGGAAGTCAGACCCTCAACCAACTGAACCACCGAGGCACCCCAGAAACCAATCTTTCTGACACCTTGATCTTGGACTTCTAAACTCCAGAATTGTTAAAAAATAAATTTCTGTTATTAAGCCACCCAGTCTGTGGTATTTTTTGACTTGGTGACTCTGGCAAAATAACACAGTGTTCAACAGTTCCTTTAACTTTTGAATATGTGGAAAGCAAACCAGTGTATTTCATGTACCTGTTATCAGTCAGTTTCAATTCGATTTTTCTCTTTTTTCTAGGTCTTATTTTCTTGCTTCTTTGCATGGTTAGTAATTTAATTGAATGCCAGCCATTATGAATTTTAACTTTATGGGTGCTGGATGTTTTTGTATTCCCCTTTCTGCACTTTGTTCTTGGATATGTTTAAGTAACTTAAATACAGTTTTGATGAGGTAAACAAAAACAAGAGAAATGTAGCTTAAATTAAATCTCCTTACAGCTTGCAGCCCGCTGATAGATACCTGGAACATGCAGAGCGTGACCTTCTTCAAGGAACTCACGGCCACCTGAGTGCCTTAATGTTTGTTTTATTAAAGACTGAAAGTAACCTTATCTTAACAGCAGCTAGCCCCTCAAGGTTCTGAAAACTTTGCTTCAAAATTCTGTAGAAACTTACTTTATCTCTACCCCTCCCTCCCTCCACAACTTTAAAAGTATATAATCAGTCATTCTTCACAATCCCAGTGTAGCTCTTTCTGCCCATCCGTCCTATCCCTACACAAAATAAAATCACCCACATGAGACTCCACACTGAGCATAGAGCCTGCTTAGGGTTTTGTCTCTCCCTCTCCGCCTGCCCCTCCCCTACTCACACTCTTGTTCTCGAGTGCTATCTAAAATAAATAAATAAATCTTGAGAGAAAAGGGATAGATCTCATTATAAGTGTTCTTATTGCAATAAAAAGAAGTTTGTACTTATTCTATGTTTGGCAAAATATGTGGTACAACATAGGAGACTGACATCTTTTTTAACAAATTAATAAGATTTCATGAATCTCTGTATCACTAAATGCCATGCTTAAATTATAAGGTCACTTGAGAGGTAGCCTGGCTCATGTGGGGCTTGATCTCAGAACCCTGAGATCATGACCTGAGCCAAAATCGAAAGCCAGACACTTAACTGACAGGCACCCAGGTGCCCCGTGATCTACCCCTTTAACAAATTTTTAAGTATATGATCAAGTATTATTAACTACAGGCACAATGTTGTACAGCAGATCTCTAGAACTTAATCATTCTGTACAACTAAAACTTTATACCCATTTATTAACTGGCTTGTTTCTTTAAGGAGTTCATAGCAATGGATTTTAGACAAACAACCTACAGAACAAAGCAAATAAATGAAAACCCAAAGGTATTACTTAGTTAACTATATGCAAGTACTGAGGGCAGAAACATCAGGAAATATTCAAGGAACTGTAATATCTGGTGTTGGCTGAAATAAATAGGAGTGTTGGAGAGAACTACAGGAAATGGGAAAAGAAAGTTCAACACTTATCTCATAAGGTTTCTTGGGCTTATTCTGAAATCCATAGAGAAATAATGTATAATTTTAAGCAGGTGTTCAAAAAATAATATTGGTGATATAGAAAATTCATTTCAATTATGTTGTTAGGGAGGTCTTCTCCAATTGAAATATAAATGGCAAGGAAGGAGCCAGCCAAGCAACAAACATGGGGGAAAATATTCTAATGACAGCAATAAATAAGCCCAATAGTTGAATGAAGCTTGGCAAGTTTCAGGAACAGAAATAAAGTCACGGTGAATGAAATGTGATGATCTAGAGAAAGAATAATACAATTTGTAATCCTAAGCAAAGGTCAAATAACTTCAGGTCATCTTAAAAGGTTTGGATTTTCTTTTAAGTGTAATTTAAAACAGCTGGAACATGAGCAACAGAGCCAAGATATCTCTTTTAAAAAAAAATAATAATTCTGCCTGTTGGGTGAAGAATGAATTGTAAAAGGCAAGAGCAGAACAATAGAGTAGAAGATATAGTAAAGATGTCATATTATCTAGGAATATGTTTACAGTGGTAGAAAGGAAAAGAAATAGAATTACCTGCAAAGTGGATTAAAAATGCAGCATATATGACTAGAAGAGGAATTGAATTGGGGAAGTGTTAAAAGAGACCTAAGTGTGTTCCTTCAAAAACTAGGTGAATTATAGCACCATTTATTGAAATGGGGACCCAAAAATGAAAATCAAGCCACAACTGGAGATGTCACAAAAATATTTTCCTAGATTTCTGGATTGTGTTGCATGGTAAACAAAAATTTTGAATATAGGACAAAACTAGGTGATGCATTCTGAGGCAATAAAGTATCTTGGTTAAATTTCCATGACCTAGAGTCAGAAAGAGTGGTGTTCAAAATCCTGCTACTAACTTTACCCTGTGTGCATATGTGTGACTGTGGACAACCTAAATAACTTTCAACTTCCTCACTGACAATCATACCATTTTGATTCTTATAGATTTCTTATAAGGGTTAAATAAATTAATGCTTGTAAAGACCTACAAATTGCTGTGTACATGGTAAAGTCACTCTCTCTCTCTCTCCCTTTGTCTCTGTCTCTCCATATATCTATAGAGTATGGAACACATATTAGTACTACCAATACTACTAACTACATCTTAGAACTGTTTAAAGAACTGAAGATTCTGCCCAGGAGAGGGCATTAGATGATGATCATGTGATCATAAAAGAAACTGAATAGAGACCAAAGAAATCAGAGGAAGAGTATTTTTTCTAAATTCTAGGAAATAGTGCTAAATATTTACCAGATACGCTGAAAAATGTACAAAAAGGTACAGATAATAAAAGTCAACAATGAATTTGTCAAATTATGCCTATATTTTCTTAATATACCCAGGAAGTTGAGTTTCTTGAAAAGATGGAAGCGGAATCCAGATAGACTCTTAGCAACTATGTATTATAAACCATAGGTTAAAATTATTTCAATAAAAAATTAATTGTATGGATTTTGAAGACATTTTCCTCTAAACAAATGATGCTATTTTAAAGAAGAAGTAAGAGATTAATGCACTCAGCAAAGGAGACAGTCGACAAAACCAAAAGATAACCTATGGAATAGGAGAAGATATTTGTAAATGACACATCAGATAAAGGGCTAGTATCCAAGATCTATAAAGAACTTCTCAAACTCAACACCCAAAAAACAAATAATCCAGTTAATAAATGGGCAGAAGACATGAATAGACATTTCTCCAAAGAAGACGTTACAAACAGCCGACACATGAAAAAATGCTCCACATCACTTGGCATCAGGGAAATACAAATCAAAACCACAATGAAATACCACCTCACACCAATCAGAATGGCTAAAATTAACAAGTCAGGAAACAACAAATGTCGGCAAGGATGTGGAGAAAGGAGAACCCTCTTACACTACTGGTAGGAATGAAAGCTGGTACAGCCACTCTGGAAAACACTATGGAGGGTCCTCAAAAAGTTAAAAATAGAGCTACCCTACTACCCAGCAATCGCACTACTAGGTATTTTCCCAAAGGATACAAATGTAGGGATCCAAAGGGGCATCTGCACACCAATGTTTATAGCAACAATGTCCACAATAGCCAAACTATGGAAAGAGCCCAGATGTCCATCAACAGATGAATGGATAAAGAAGTTGTGGTGTATATACACAATGGAATATTACTCAGCCATCAAAAAAATGAAATCTTACCATTTTGCAATGACATGGATGGAACTAGAGGTTATTATGCTAAGCAAAATAAGTCCATCAGAGAAATTTAATTATTATATGATTTCACTCATATGTGGCATTTAAGAAACAAAACAGAGGATCATAGGGGAATGGGGGGAAAAATAAAATAAGACAAAATCTGGGAGGGAGACAAACCATAATGGACTCTTAAGTATAAGAAACAAACTGAGGGTTGCTGGTGGGGTGGGGGGTGGGGGATGGGGTAACTGGGCGATGGGCATTAAGGAGGGTACAGCATGTAATGAGCACTGGGTGTTATATGCAACTGATGAATCACTGAACTCTACCTCTGAAACTAATAATACACTATATGTTAATTAATTGAATTGAAATAAAATTTAAAAATATAAATAAATTTTTTAAAAAATAGATGAATGCACTTAACATTTTGGTCAACAATCTCCTTCTGGACTTTTTCAAGGATTAAATCCTGAATTATTTCATTATATTATTCATTGTTATATGAGCAGATTAATGTTATTAGTAAACTTTCAGTATGCACTAAAACTATCATAAATAGCTCTATGTATAAATTACAGAAGTTATAAAGCTAGTATTTTCCTTAGCTAAATAAGATACATATTTTCTGTTCTCTACAAGAAGACCATGTTGAATTAAGCTTTTGAGCATCTTTTACATTTGACTTTTAAAAAAGAAAATAAGGATATCCAAGAGTGTATCAGTTAAGGGGCGCCTGGGTGGCTCAGTTGGTTAAGCGTCAGACTCTTGGTTTTGATTTGGGTCATGATCTCAAGGTCTTGGGATTGAGCCCCTTGTTGGGCTCTGTGCTCAGCAGGGAGTCTGTTTGAGGATTCTTTCTCTCCCGCTCTCTCTGCCCCTCCCCTCCGTGTTCTCTCCCTCTCTCTAAAATAAATAAATCTTTATAAAAGATTATTGAAGTATAATTGACCTCTATAATGTTAGATTAGTTTCAGATGTACAGCATATTGATTTGACTTTTTTTTTTTTTGCGGGAAGGGGGGATTCAGTCTTTATTCCAAGCATCCATATGCCTAGCTAAAATTTATAGTTACATTTATTTTTTTATTTTAATTCTAGTATAGTTAATAAACACTGTTATATTAGTTTCAGGTGTACAACAGAGTGATTTCACCACTTCCATACAACACCTAGTGCTCCTCACAAGTGCCCTCCTTAATCCCCATCACCTGTTTCACCCATCCCTCCACCCACCTCCCCTCTGGTAACCAGCAGTTCTCTATAGTTAAGAATCTGTTTCTTGGTTTGTCTCCTCTTTTTTTTCCTTTGATCATTTATTTTTTCTTAAATTCCACCTGAGTGAAATCATATGGCATTTGTCTTTCTCTTGATTTGACAATTCTATACATTACTCAAGGCTCACCATAAGTTTAGTCAACATCTGTCAGTATATATTATTACAATATGATTATATTCCCAATGCTGTACTTTTCATGACTTGTTTTGTAACTGGAAGTTTGTATTTCTTAATCCTCTTCATCTATTTTGCCCATCCTAACCCCCAGTCTCCTCTCTGGCAACCCCCAGTTTGTTCTTTGTATTTAAGAGTCTATTTGTTGCTTTACTTTTTTTTTTTTTTAAGATTTTATTTATTTATTTGAGAGAGAGAGAAAGAGAAAGGGAGAGCACAAGCAGGGGTTGTTCCAGAGGGAGAGGGAGAAGCAGGCTCGCTGAGCAGGGAGCCCCATGTGGAGCTTGATCCCAAGACCCTGGGATCATAACCTGAGCCTAAGGCAGATGCTTAACCCAATGAGCCACCTAGACGCCCCTGTTTGTTTCTTTTTTAGATTCCACATATAAATGAATTTATACAGTATTTGTCTTTCTCTGACTTATTTCACATTGTGCTAACAGCTTTATATGTATATGTAAGTATCTCCCTTTAAAAACTTACAATGCACATGTCTATAGTGGAAACCCATGATTATGTTAACTTTACAAATGAAGCAAAAAGCCTACAGATCATAAGTAATTTGCCCATTGTTGACTAATAAAATTTCTGAATAAAATATAATAGCTAAAAAATATCAACCTAAATACATACTATGCTTCACTGATTTCATTTCAATATTAAGAAAATGTGTATGTGTGGGTGTGTAAGTTTGTATGTGCTCTCTATTATGCAGATATAGTTTAATTTTGCCTTTTCATTTTGCCTAGTGTATACTGTTTTCTATGGTTGAACCTCCTTAATTCATGTGAACTATTTATTTTAATGTCATATGTTCACATAAAAATAATTCCTATTCCATTCATTAATAGTCTGCCTCAGATATATACATTTTATAAAATAAAGTGGTTTGGGTACCATTCTCCAAAGCAATATTGCAGACTTGGGCTACTAAATTGTGCAGAAGCCAATTCTAGTTGAAATAATGCAGATTAGCTTCAGAGTCCCTTATTTGCACAGATCCTCTCCACTGACTTGGACCTGGCCTTAGAAATGTGTTCACATGATCATTTTGTATTCCCCTTAGTGGACCACCAAAATTATATAAATCTGTGGTCTCACAAGCCCTGGAATCCATTGCTGTAATTCAACATTGAAAACTTGGTTAGATCAATCCAGTTCAGGTACTTTATCAAATGTTACAGTTGTGTTTTTGATTTTTGATGGCTCCTCAGACTTTTCTGTATTTTCAAATTTTATGTATTTCTTACACAATTACAAAAAAACACACCCATATATTATAAACTATTACTGGGCTGATCTGAAACACAAAGTATATGTACCCTAGTCCTAATTCATTCACCAACCCTCTGTGTCATGTTATGTTAGGTAAGTCATGTCCCTTCTCTGGTCCTCATTTACTTATTTGTAGAGTAAGAGGGTATTCCTTCCTTTCTGAAAGCCTTTGTCTTATGTTAGAGTTGAATCAGTGTTAACATTAGGGTCATTAGGGTGGTGTGATTGTAGATAACTTTGCTTTTTAATTTTCTTTTCTCCATTCTCCATTGTTTTGTTGTTGTTAACCTTCACTTAGCATAATATTTTCAAGGTACATCCACGTTGTAACATATATAAGTACTTCACTCCTTTTTTTGCTAAATAATATTCCATTGGATGGATAAACTATAATGTGTCCATCCACTCCTCAGCTGACAGACATTTAAGTGGTTTCTACTGTTTTGCTATTATGAATAATGCCACGGAGTTACTTTTGACAAAGGAATTAAAAATGGACATGCTAACGCATTTTCTGTGGATAAACTATAGACAGATTTATAACTTTTAAACTAAGTAAACATGTTATAATTTATGAACATATGATATAATTATAATGTAATTCTCATATTTACTACCAATTTCGGTTCTAAAAGTAAACTTCAGGTAGAACTAGCTAGATCAGTGTTTCCTAAATACTAGTCCACCAACAAATGCTGGTCTTACTGGCTAAAAAATCAACCAAACATTATTCATAGGCCTTACTTATCTATAGTTTCTGATTCTATGTGTCATTAGGATTAATGTATTACTCAGGGTTCTTTCAAGAGAGTGATAGAAAGATACAGAGACTGATTTTAAGTAATTGGTTCATGCAATGATGGAGCCTGGCAAGTCCTAAAACTGTAGGGTGGGCCAGTAGGCTGTAAACAGCAGAATCCCTCTTCTCCAGGAAACCACATATTTTGTGCTCAAGACTTGCAAATGATTGAATGAGCCCCACCCACACAGTATAGAGGGAATCTTCTTTACTTAAAGTCAACTAATTATAAATGTAAATTACATCTACAAAATATCTTTACAGACATCTAAATGAATGTTTGACCAAATAACTAGCCACCATAGCCTAGCCAAATTGACAAATGAAATTAACCGTTATAATTTATACTTTATACTTAATTTAGCTTTACCTTAATGTTAGTTAAAAGTGGCCTGTGAATATCAAATATTTGTGACTCTAGTTTTTATTTTTTTCGTTTTGATTCCACTAGGAAACAAATATAAAATTGAATATATTCTATATAAAGAATGCATTATTTAGTATTGTTTTAAAGTTGGAATAGCCTAAGCCTTAACATATTGAACAGAATTTATTATTGACCATAATAGCATTAATCGGATGCAATTTTTTTATAGCCTGCTGTCTGTCTTATGTTGCATTCAACATACTTTGTTTTTTGCCTGGTATCCCTGCATACAAAACTATTTTCCATGAAAAGGTGCTTGGAAAAGGCATAAGATGAGACAGAATTCAGGAAAGGTGTTTGCAAGGAGAAAAAGATTCAAAACTATCAATATGAGAGGAGAAACAGTCATTTATTTTCCACTCCACTCATCTCACTCTTTGGCATACTCCTTATTAATGAAATGTGAATATCAATAGTACTACTGATAAATTGAAAGGAATGGAAAAATCCTCCAGGTAGAAATTATTTCCCCTAGGTCTTGAACTCTGCAAAGGTGGCAATTTCACCCCAAATCATAGCTAAGGCTCTAGGAGGAAAATTTTATATTAGAGATTTTTTCCCCCTCACTTTCTGTATATAGAAAAGTAGCTATAACTATGAGACTATATTAGTAAAAACAATTGTTCAATCCTACATTTCTGTCTTATAGATGTACCCAATGTTATACCATTTTCAGATCTGTAAACATATTCATCTGATTAATGTGTTACTAATCAAATGAAAAATCAGCATGATAGAACACAGTTGTAATAAGGATTTTGAAAATTCATCTAAATGGAAATTTGTTTTGTGGCTCTAAATACAATTTTTGACTGCTCATTATATAAATATTGCAAAAAGAGATATTTTTCTTCAAATATTTTTATGAACCTCAAAACTTTTGCGAAAGTAATTCTAAGCCCCAAAACAAACAACACTTATTCAAAACTCCAAATATTAAATTCCTTTGAAAAATAAAACAAAACAAACCACTTTGTCTCAAAGCACAGTTGATCATAAGAGTAAAATTTATTTCTATCCTAATGAGGATTTGCAGGTGTTTAATTCAAAGAACTTTTATAAGACAGGTTTGTGACTGGTTAAAAATATGGAAAATGCTATTGATAATCTATTCTGAACTAATTATTTAAAATGAGATACTGAAAAAAGAATGGAAAAAAATGTGACTGGAATTTGCTTTGGAATAGATTTGCTAGTACATTTTCAGTGGGATAACCAGTGTTATAAGATATTAAATCATAGTTTCAGGGATCATAGCAATATTATATGGAAGCTTTAAGAATGAGTAAAGAAGAAGATAGCAGGAAGGGAAAAATGAAGGGGGGGAGTCGGAGGGGGAGATGAACCATGAGAGACTATGGACTGTGAGAAACAAACTGAAGGTTCTAGAGGGGAGGGGCGTGGGAGGATGGGTTAGCCTGGTGAAAGGTATTAAAGAGGGCATGTTCTGCATGGAGCACTGGGTGTTATACGCAAACCATGTATCATGGAACACTACATCAAAAATTAATGATGTAATGTATGGTGATTAACATAACATAATAAAAAAATGAGTAAAAACATAAGATTTGCATTTTTCTTTACATAGCTTATGCTAAAATCGCCATGTCAAATGTTGGTAAATCAGTAGGTTAATCAACATCAATACTGAATTTCTGTTAAGTAGCTTAAAAATATTAACACAAATGTCAGACTACACAGAATTTAGGTTCGATACCAAAAAATAAAACATGTTAATAGAACGTTGTGAAAATAGTTAGAATTTTGATCCTAATATCAAATAAGAAAAAAAAATGCCTAAATTTTATTCTAGGTATCTCAGAAAAGTTGACTCATTTCTATCATTTGGTTAATAAAACCATTTAAGTAGTGTAGCATGAAATATCAAGAGTGAGTTAAACAGTCTCTGACAGAACAATTTGCACCTTCCTTGCTTGGTCTTTATAGTTTTCTAGAATGACGATCATCTGTCAACTCTGTGACAGAATGACCAGAACAGTTTACAAAAGAAAATAAGGAAGCAAAAAATTAAAAAAAAGAAGAAAAAGAAAACAAAAACCAAAGTCAGGTGACAAGAACCCTACCTTCAAAGATTTATTCCATTTGAACTGATATGAAATGCAGACATTAATATTTTTTAAGTTCCCAGATGATTCTACTGTGCATTTATTTCCAGGTATTCTTTTAGATGTCTAGGTATATATTACCTGTTATTATGTATGAAATATTAACTCCTACTTTACAATTTTTTATCTCTTACTTTCTATTTAATTGTTTGGTCTAATATATTAAAAATTAAATTATGGTATTTGGCAACTTCACCTTTTTGCTGATTAGGATGAAGATGTTTCTTACATTTTGCCATTGACCAGTGGGCTTGAGTAGGTTTGGAGTATGAATTTTACCATATTAATATCAACTTCACTTGTTTTTATTCTTCAATGCATTTTAAATAGAACAATAATGGGACTGATTTCTTACTGTTGTTTAAATGAGGTAGTGCACAACTACTTCAAAAAATTCTTTAATGATAGTTAGCACTTGACAGTATTTGTAAGAAAATAATGCATTTCAACCTATTCCATACCATTATTTGAAATTCAAATAATATTCTTAGAGAAATATATATGAACTTATTAATCTTCAAATTCTTACCAATACTGGTTATCATTTAATAATATTTTATTTGTCTCTCCTCACTAGTGTATGAGAAATCAGTATTTCCTTTCCATGAACATATTTTTATTTATTTATTTATTTATTATTTATTTATATATGTTAGTAATGATACAGTACATCATTAGTTTTTTATGTAGTACATGAACATGTTTTTAAATAAGCTAAATCAATGCTTCTTCTGGCAACTTATTACAGATTATTTTAATTATGTATAAAAAAGCCAACATATAGTATTAAAATGCTCAGAGATTAACAAGATAATTAATAATGAGTAATCCACAAAGAAATTTACACACTTCAAAAATACTTTACATATTGAATAATTATACTCTTCAAACTTTAGTGTGCATTCTTTTTGTATATACATGTTAACATAAACATGTAAACTAGTAAATTAGAAGTAGTAGAGGAGTTTAAGGAACTAAAACTCTTAGTAGTATGTAATAGAAACATTTTAACTACTAAAATGTCCTAATCAATTTTCTATTTCAGTTTCAACATGTAAAGAGCCTAGAAACTGCCATTCCCATCCTTACTCTAAGAAAACAGTTTAACAAATTGAAAAGCAATGTCTTGTCTTGAACTCAACAGAAAACTGTAGCCGCTGGGCATTCTACCTCTCCAAAATGCGTGTGCTCATTTGGGTTCTTGTGAGATGTAGCAAAAGCAGCTCTTAGAGGGAAATTATATCATAAAATGCATATATTACACAAGAAGAAAGATCTAAAATCAAAAATCTAAACCTCTAGTTTAGGAAACTGGAGAAAGAAGAACAATGCACATTTAAAGAAAGCAGAAAAAAGAAATGTAATACAAATTAGAGCAAAAGACAATACAATTGACAAGAAGAAAACAGTAAGAAAATCTATGAAAACAAAAGTTTATTCTTTTTTAATTTTTTTAAAATTTTAAGATTTTATTTATTTATTTGACAGAGAGAGAACACAAGCAGGGAGAGGGAGGCAGAAGGAGAAGCAGACTTCCTGCTGAGGAGGGAGCCCGATGCGGGGCTCGATCCCAGGACCCTGGGATTATGACCTAAGCTGAAGCCAGATGCTTAAACAACTGAGCCACCCAGGCACCCCACGAAAGTTTATTCTTTGATAAGATCCATAAATGCACAAAATCATAACCTTTGTTAAATAATCTGAAATCCTAAGTATGCATACATTTTCTGGCATTCAACTTTTCCCTGACCCTGAATATATTTATTTAAAAATTGCCATGCCCATACCCCTTCGAATCCCTACATTTGTATCTTTGGGGTAAATACCCAGTAGTGCAATTGCTGGATCATATGGTAGCTCTATTTTCAACTTTTTGAGGAACCTCCATACTGTTTTGTACCTCTGAAACAAATAATACATTATATGTTAAAAAAAGAAAAAAGAAGAAGATAGCAGGAGGGAAAGAATGAAGGCGGGGACATCGGAGGGTGAGACGAACCATGAGAGACGATGGACTCTGAAAAACAAACTGAGGGTTCTAGAGGGGAGGGGGTGGGGGGATGGGTTAGCCTGGTGATGGGTATTAAAGAGGGCACGTTCTGCGTGGAGCACTGGGTGTTATGCGCAATGAATCATGGAACACTACATCAAAAACTAATGATGTAATGTATGGTGATTAACATAACATAATAAAAAAAACTGCCATGTCATTTTTGTTAAATTTTTAAACTAATTTTACTTAGGTGTAATTTATGTATAGTAAAACTTACAGATCTTTAAAATACAGTTCTATAAGATTTACAACTAATCTTCAACAAAGCAGGAAAGAATATACAGTGGAAAAAAGACAGTCTCTTCAATAAATGGTGTTTGGGAAAACTGGACAGCAACATGCAGAAGAATGAAACTAGACCACTTTCTTAAACCATACACAAAATTAAATTCAAAATGGATGAAAGACAAATGTAAGAGAGGAAACCATCAAAATCCTAGAGAAGAACACAGGCAGTAACCTCTCTGACATCAGCCATTGCAACTTCTTAGTAGACACATCACTGGAGGCAAGGGACATGAGAGCAAAAATGAATTACCGAAAATGGGACCTCATCAAGAAAAAAAGCTTCTGTGCAGTGAAGGAAACATTCAACAAAACTAAAAGGCAGCCTACAGAATGGGAGAAGACATTTGCAAACGACATGTCTGATAAAGGGTTAGTACCCAAAATCTACAAAGAACTTATCAAGTTTAATACCCCCAAAACAAATCCAGTTAAGAGATGAGCAGAAGACATGAAGACAGTTTTCCAAAGAAGACATGTAGATGGCTAACAGACACATGAAAAGTTGCTCAACATCACTCATCATCAGGGGATTACAAATCAAAACCATAATGAAATACCACCTCACACTTGTCAGAATAGCTAAAACTAACAAGACAGGAAACAACAGATGTTGGCAAGGATGTGGAGAAAGGGGAACCCTCTTGCACTATTGATGGGAGTGCACACTGGTGCAGCCACTATGGAGAACAGTATAGAGCTTCCTCAGAAAGTTGAAAATAGAGCTACCCCACAACCTAGCAATGGCACTGCTAGGTATTTACCTAAAGGGTACAAAAATACGAATTTGAAGGGGCACATGCTCCCTGATGTTTATAGCAGCATAATCAACAACAGCCAAACTATGGAAAGGGCCCAAGTGTCCATCAGCTAATGAATGGATAAAGAGGTGGCATAGAGAGAGAGAGAATGAAATATTATTCAGCCATCAAACAGACGTGGATGGAGCTAGAATGTATTATGCTAAGTGAAAGAAGTCAGTCAGAGAAAGACAAATCCAATATAATGTCATTCATATGTGAAATTTAAGAAACAAAACAGATAAACATATGGGAGAGGGGAGAAAGAGAGAGGGAAACAAACCATAAGGGACTCTTAACTATAGAGAACAACCTGAGGGTTGATGGAGGGAGAGAGGTGGTGGATGGGCTAAATGGGTGATGGGTGGTAAGGAAGGCACTAGTGATGAGCACTGGGTGTTATATGTAAGTGATGAATCATTAAATAATATACCTTAAAAACTGCACCCTCCCCCAAAAAAGACAAAATGTATATACACTGGTATAAACTTTAAAATTTATTAAAATACATTTCTCTCTCTCAGTCCACCAAATTTCCTACCACCCAGAAAGTTTGCTTTTCAGTCAGTCCTCCTTCCAAGAGGTAAACACTATTCTGATTTCTATCACTGTATGTTAGTTTTACCTGTTTTTGAATTTTACAGAAATGAAATCCTACCAGTCCATATTTCAGTCTTGATTCTGAAATCTGTAGGGCAGGACCATTCAATGGTCATAGACTTAAACATTCAATATTGTATTTCTACCCAATTAATCTATAGATTGTAGTCCCAAATCAGTATCACAGTAGGTTTCTTTTGACAAACTTATTTAAAATATCAAGGAAATATGAATGAAAAAGAATAATCAAGATAATCTTGAAGATGAAGAACAAAGTTTAGGTTCCTATAGGCAAAATGTAAATAATTATAGAGGTAAACTAAGAATCTGTTATAGTGGTTCAGGGATAGCCAAAATAATTGATAAAATGGAACACTCCAGAATTAGATGCACACAGAGATGGACACTTGACTTATTACTGAGATGGCACGGCAGAGAAGTAGATATGGTCTTGCATCCATTGTATATCCATATGAGTTCTTATGCCATACCATTAACAGTAGAATGAACATATTAATATTAAAAATAAAACCATATAATGTCTATAAAATGTAAGATAGCACAAGAGAATACTTTCATGACCTGGGAGTACACAAAGTTTTCTAAAATTGGACACAAGAATCACTAGCCTTACACGAAAAAATATAAAAATTAAAATTAGGAACTCATTGTCAAAAGACAGCATCAAGAGATTGAGAAGTAAAGCTACATATTGAAAAAAAACCATTTGAAATACATATAACCAACAGAGGATTAATATCCAGAATATGTATAAATGACTTCAGCAAATCAACTTGAAAAAAGACAAATTATAGAAAAAGGATATTCAAATTTCAACAAGCCATATCAAGAAGGATTCAGGTCATTACCTGTGAGGGAAGTTAAATTAAAACCTCAGTATCATACTGCAGCATACCCCCAAAATGGCTAAAACTGGAAATAATGATAATACAAATATGTGATATTGTGAAGTAACTGGGCTCCTTATAAACTTCTCATAGGTGGGTATATGGCTCAATCATTTTGGAAAACTGTTTGATACTATCTACTGAAGCTGGTCATATTCATAATCTAAAATTAATTATAAATTATAAATTAATCCTAATAAATTAATTATAAATCATAAATCAATCCTAAATCTAAGAGCAAGTAATTCTCCTCTCCAGAGAATGAATAAACATGTGCATTAAACATGCATAAGAATATGTATTTCATCCATATGTCTCATAGCCTCAAACTGGAAACAATTTAAAATATCTATCAATATTACAGCAGTGAAAATGAACAATATTCTGCTACTCTGGTAACTGAAATAAATCCACAATCCCAATATTACATGAAAAAAATCAAGCAGAAATATACCGTATTACACTATTTAAATAAGTTCCAAAACAGGTAAAATTTTTCTGTGGACATGTATGTCCCTAAATTCAGTCACTTTTATCCTATTCTATATTCAAATATTCTGTAACATATTTTCCTTTAAATAATTTTAAGTTTTGAATATTTATTATACTTAAAATAGCAACATTAATCAAAAGTCACCTTTACTCTCCATAGTAAAAAGTAATTGTAAAGACATGTATTTTAAAGCATAAAAATAAGAATTAAATTTGAATAATCTTAAAATAAATTTTCAAATAAAATTCACTCCTAAAATTAAATTCTTATTATGAGAAACAACATTTTTTGATCACTTCATAATAATGCAACATGCAGCTTGATGTTGCTTTAATTATATCAAATCCAAGAAACCACAACACACACCTATAACACAAACATGACATCAAGAGGGACATGATTTATTTAAATTTCTTGTAATACTGTAGAAATCTAAAAATGATTTCAAGAGGACTTCTGAAGTATTACTCAGAATTAGTTTTTCCTTTGAAAATGTTATTTGGTAATGTCCAAATCATTGAGAGGGAAACCACTCATTATTGGATTTAGTTTGGAAAAAACACATGTGAAGATTTCTGTTCAATCACTACATTTTGTTTCATAATATTAAAAAAAGGATTTCAGTGAGTCTAATTATTCACATAATGAAAACAGTCAATTTGTTGATTGGTTGACTAGAGCGAGAAAAGGGATTTTCACCTAAGGACCTAGAGCCACCGAGTTTGAAATAAATTATCAATAGTTACTATTAGCCCAGTACCAGCAAGGTACTATGCTAGAAATTTGCCATACGTTAATTGTCACCATGATCTTACAAAGTAGGTATTTTTATTTTTTGCATTTTAGGATAGAAAAGAAACTTAAAAAAACTAGTCTGATTAAGAGAACAGCTATTTGGTAGTAGATTCAAGATAGCAACTTGAGCCAGTCCTACCCCAGCACCGAACTTTTAACTCTACATTCTGCTGCCCCATGAGTTAATTCAGAAACAGTAGTTAAAGATTCAGCTCAGTTTCTTTAGTGCAGGAGCAAGAGAGAATTTCAGAAAGCCAATGTCTAACTACTGGCAAAAACCAGTATTTAAGAGAAATTGTATTATTTACAAGGATACAGTACTTACATATTAGGCACTGCATCTAATGGTTTACATGTGTTACATATTTAACCCTTGTGAAAGTCCTAGGAAATAGAAACTATTATCCCTATTTTACCCGTGAGGAATCTAAGTTGCAGAGTAATTAAGCAATTTGCCCCACAGCCGGGATTCAAGTCCAAAGTCTATTATCTTAATCATTATGCCATATTAATCACATATATTTATCACTATGCCTCCATGCCACATCCCTAGAGCAGAAGAGGATATAAAAATAAAGAGTAATAGATGATAAAGTATAATAAAGTAAGAAGTAAAGCAATTCTGAATAGGAAGGGTTTGGAAAGCTCCTGGAAGGATGTAGAACAAGGCTGGATCTTTAAGGAAATGTAGGGCATCAACAGGTAGATGTCGCAGGAAAACAGACTGGGAAGACAAAACGTAGCAGGAGCCCAAGTGGGCCGGAAGAACCTAGGAATGACAGTGACTAAGTCACTTGTATTAAATAGAAGGATGAAGTAGGAGCTTAAGAGCAAATGGCAGGTAGATTCAAATTATGAAACACCATATATTTAGATGAAGGATTTGGAATTTATGTATACTGTTGTATAAAGATAAAAATGATTATCAAGCAGTTATTGAAGTGATAAAATTTGGGTTTTAGAGATTTAGTTCTAATGATAGTGGTAGTATGTTCTAGTTTGGCCCTAACCATCCTTGTTTATGCTTATTATCCTAGGAAAATTGTTAACAGCACCTCCTGTTCTTTAAAAGATTCCTAGTTAGGACAATATATTTTGTTGTCACCCTGACTTGGGCAAACATTTACGTATCAGATTGGAAAAATAAAAATTTGGCATCATCCAGTGTTGGTGAGTGTCTAAGACTTTTAAACTAGGACGGATAGTTTGAAGGGTAGCTACATAGGGCTTATTAAATTTTTTTTTTTTATAAAAAGCAATACCAGACCTCTATACCTACCCCAGGGAAATGTGATAAGGAAGCATGTACATAGATATTGTCTCCTAGGACAAATCAAAAAACAAAGACAACTGCCAATAAATAAATGGCTATATAAAATACAGTATACATTTATTATGAGTTATGCAACAGTTAAAAAGACAAAAAGGCCTATGGGTTCTGGTATAGAAAGCAAATAAAACAATCATAACATTAATTTAAATGAATAGTAACTAATGTAAATGAATAGCAAATGTATTCTCTATTAATGTAAATAACTAGTAAAAGGGCTGCAGGGAAATCCACAAGTCTTTAAATAAAGGACTGGAATAAGGTTTAGAACAAATTAACAAGCTGTCTGTTCTATAATCATTTAAGAGAAAGTAAACTATAGTTGCAGTTTTATACATAAATAAAGTAGGCAGATTTAAGAAACTGCATGATTAGAATTAACAAGTTTTGGAAAGTTATTTATATAGAAACTAAAGGAGTAGGTAGACTTAAAGAAGTCTCCAAATTTTGAACTTTCATTCCTACAATGTCCTCCTTTTGGAAATACTGATGGACTAAAATAAACGAAACTAAATATAACACACTTTAATTTGTTACATCCTTCACTGAGGCCCTAACAGACCTGCCGTGTAGAGATAATTAACAACAAGTTGACCTTGCTTCTCTCTTCATCCCGAGACTTGTGTTTACTTGTATGGTATTGGATATAACATTATACCACATTGTATTATGGCTGCTTTATGTTTTCCTCACTAGTCTGTGAGCTGAGCTTGAAATTTTTTTTCAATTTTCCAGTTTTATAGCTTTACAAAATCCAAGCCAGGTATTTACCTATTATAATATTTCATATTGTCTGTGAATATAAGGGCAATGTCACCTTTCTTCATAACTCTTAAATTAATATTTTAGCCACCTGTAAGTATACCTATTTATTTTTACATCCATGTAACACTATGATATTATATTGATGTCATAGAATTTATAAGACTGGATTATGACATATGATTGCATTTTTCTTCCCTACCAATCACTGAGCTGAGGTGGGAAGATGTCTTACTTGAATGGGAATCATACAGTATCTGGTGTATAACAGATACAAAGGAATGTTGGTTGAATTAAAATGCAAAGGCATGACATAAGGAATACTGAAATGTTTGATGAAAAGGCTAAGAGTAATATTGTTTTTCACATTGTCTGTACCCCTTAAGTTTATTTAATAGTTTTGTATTAAAACACTACATAATATTTATTAGATATAGTTTATATAAATAGCCTCTTCTGAGGCATTTTAGAAAATAAATTTCACAGCTATAATGTTTGCTTTTAGAATTGCTTATTAGGCAAGAAGTTATATTGGTAAATCAAGCAGAATGAAACTATATAGAAAATCCAAATCTATTTCTTTATAATGTTCCATTAAGAAAAATAAGGATATCCTGTACTTAAGTTTATAGCAAATAAGCTCATTTAACTTCATCAGTTCATTCATTTTATGGATTTTAAGACTTTTTAGATCCACAGTACTGTTTTTGTTTTAGTCATACCTAGCTCTAGTTTGGGCAATCCTATTCATTCTGTGTTGTGTAACTAAACATTTGAATATGTGACTTGAAAGTCAACCTAAGGTCCCACCACATATTTCTGGAAGCATCTATGGGTCCAAGTTCATTTTAGAAGAAAAGGGATGACAGTTTCTTATTTTGCCTCGATTCTTTGCATTTTAATTTAGTGTGTAGGTTAGTAAAATGATTTAATTATCCTACAAGAACACAGTAATGTACAATTTCTAAGTTTATATATAACAGAAGTGATTAAAATAGTGTAATCCATTTTATACTTTTTTTATTTTAATGTTTATCAGTTTCACCATGCCTTACGTTGAGTTTGCAACCTATTGGCTTAAAATAAAACTTTATTACAGAAAAAAAAATCAATTCACCTTAGTGTTCATTTTAAGAAAGCAGCAATAATGAAAAGCTGTATCAATTTCCCATTATGGTTTAGAATAATTAGTGACATAAAACTGGATATATAAAAAAATGACAGTTCAGTCCAACTTGGAACTTTAATTAAGTACTTTATTTTAAAAGAAAAACCATACTTTGTCCACTTCTTGGTATATTCTACAGTGTTAATCAATTCTTTACTCTGCATAGGACATTGTATGCTAAATAAATGTCTGGAAAAATACTTATGGGAGTTGAAAAAGGAATATTATATATTATCTCAATTGAAATATAAAACACAAAGTATTTTAAATTGAATAAAAAGGTTTTAAAGCTGAATCCAATTTATCACTAGAAAAATGTAACCTTATGAAATGTAATATTAGTCAAAGATCTGAATCTTTTCTACAAAGAGGAAAATAAAAGCCTACCACTTTCTCACATATATTAATATAATAATGAAAATCAATTTATACTAAGGTTGGCCTCTGCAATGTATTACATACACTAGTAGTATTCTAACTATATTCAAATGTATTAAGAAGGACTCTGATCTTTCATCCTTTGTCAGCCAGGAGAGACAGACAAATCCACAAGTTAAACAACATGTATGTGTGTGTGATTGAGCATGCCAATATTACATATGAACATGTGAGGAAACTTCAGGCTTGCTGAGAAAGTAACATAAGAAGGTAGGAATATTCAGGGACACCTTGGAAACTTAGTCATCTTAAAAAAAATTTTTTTTAAAGATTATTTATTTGAGAGAAAGCATGCACAAGCAGGGGGAGGGGCAGAGGGAGAGGGAGAAGCAGACTCCCTGCTGAGCAGGGAGCCTGATGCAAGGCTATATCCCAGGGTCCTGGGATCATGACCTGAGTCGAAGGCAGACACTTAACTGACTGAACCACCCACGTGCCCCAGAAACTTAACCATCTAAGGTTCTCTGAGTAAGGATATATCTGAGCTGATACTGAAAATACTTTTTATAAAATATTTTTAAATGGAAGCATATAGATAGATAGCCTTAGTTGTTCTTGAATAATGTAAGCTGATTATAAAAGGCATGTGGTATAGAAAGAATTTGGCTTTATCAACTCAGAAATGACTTATATCTGAATAGGAGTCATCTGCAGTGATTATGTCTTATATGGAACATCGATCAAGTAAAAGGCTACAACTTCTCTTGCTCTTTTAGGTTCTATATTCTTAACTAAATATATCCGAAATATATAATGTGTGTGTACAGTGTTTACCCTCAGTAATCTCTGAACAGCCCCATAACAATGAAGATCAAAATCAGTATACTCATTCAAAGATGTGTAACAAACAAAAACAAGGCTGTAAATAACAAGTATAATAAGATCTTTACTTAGTTATCCTTATGAATTTCAACTATGTCAAATAAATTTATAGGGCAAAAAAAAAACCCTATCAAGACAAAACTTACCAAGTTCCCTTTGCATAAGCTATTCTGCTTACTCTGATAGCATTTTTAAATACTTTTAGTTTATTAACTTTGATATTACTATCCTAAGCACCTCCTACTATTCTCACAATGTGTCTATATGAAACCTTCAAAAACTGAAGCCAACAATAACACATTAAGAAAAATCATATTTAAAAATGCCCTAATCATTGCCACAAATACCATCAACCTAAGAACATTATAATTATCATTGTAATTATTTAAATAGCCAACAGTAATCTCCCATGAAATTGGAAAAAAAATTAAATGAGTTAATAAGCAAAAAGAGTCATATTTAACTTTTTTAAAAAAAGATTTATTTATGGGGTGCCTGGGTGTCTCAGTCAGTTGAACAGCATCTGCCTTCAGCTCAGGTCATGGTCTCAGGGTCCTGGGATCAAGTCCCGCATCGGGCTCCCTGCTCAGCGGGGAGTCTGCTTCTCCCTCTGCCACTGCTGCTCCCCCTGCTTGTGCTCTCTCGCTGTCAAATAAATAAAATCTTTAAAAAATAAAAAATATTTATTTATTTGTTTATTTTAGAGGGAGAGAGAGCATGAGTAGGAGGGGCAGAGGGAGAGGGAGAGAGAATCTCAAGCAGACTGTGCTGACCAAGCACGGAGCCCAATGCAGGGCCCAATCTCAGGACCCTGAGATCATGACCTGAACAGAAACCAAGAGCAGGACAGTTAGAGGACTATACCACCCAGGTGCCCCACATATTTAACTCTTGCCCTAGTTTTTATCTCAAGAGAAATCAGAGGGGAAAAAATAAGAGCTTAATTTAATATAATCTATATGCAGTAAGGGAAAAATCTCATCTCATCAATATTGCCAAACATATAAAAGTCATTGTTGTTAATCTCTTAAACTTTCAAAATTATGTGGATCACCTCTTCTGCATAAAAGCTGGCCTGCAGGGGCACCTGGGGGGCTCGGTTGGTTAAGTGTCTGCCTTTGGATCAGGTCATGATCTCTGGGTCCAGGGAGCGAGTTCCACAGCAGGCTCTCTGCTCAGTGGGGAGTCTGCTTCTCCCTATCACTCTTCCTCTGTGCTCTCTCTCTCGTTCACTCTCAAAAAAATAAATAAAATCTTAAAAAAAAGCTAGCCTGCAGAATCAGAGTTTTAGAAATGAAAATAAAGGGAGCAAAAAAGACCATTTTGTATAAACCTTTTTTGTTTTACAGATATGGAGAAAAGCTAAACGATAAGTTTGCTTCAATTTAATGTCATTACTTGCAATTTCCTGACACTGAAAATGTCGTCAACTTTCTAATTAATGCATCAAAAACATTAACTGCTGGGCGCCTGGGTGGCTCAGCTGGTTCAGCGACTGCCTTCGGCTCAGGTCATGATCCCGGAGTCCCGGGATAGAGTCCCACATCGGGCTCCCTGCTCAGCAGGGAGTCTGCTTCTCCCTCTGATCCTCTTCCCTCTCGTGCTCTCTATCTCTCATTCTCTCTCTCTCAAATAAATAAATAAAATCTTTAAAAAAACAAAACAAAAAAACATGAACTGCATCCTCAAGTCCTATTTGCACTGAAAATATCTTATTCTTACATATCCTCCTAGGTACACCCTATCTCCACGCTTCTATTTATAGCCTCAGCTTTATGAAAATGGTCTACACTTACTGTTCAACATACTTGCACACCACTTAAAACTGTCCCAAGGGGTAGCCTTCAACTTAGGTGGAGATGACAAGAGCTCTTAAGCTTCTAAAGCTGATTGTGCAAACTCACAAAATTTGTTTGTGCTAAAATCTGCAGAGGAAGTCCCTGGTGGGTTTCTCCTGTGCTTGGAGGCACCACGTGGGGATTAATCACAAACTACAGGACATCTCAGAGTATATAAAATACAGGTTGTTGATTACAGGGTTGAGAGATGCAGATTTCTGGTATCATCTCTATGTTTCAACTATAGTTGCTATTCCCTATTGAAACAACTAAGTGAGCTAAATTCTTAGCTCAAGTTTTTACGCTACTTTGAAAATTATCACAATTCTAAGATTGTGCGTAGGCAAGTAGACAATCATCCGAAAAGTGTATGGTGAGTTGGGAGCCACAGCAATGATCCAATAACAACTGTGAAACAGAGTTATACCTTAGGTCCTAAGATATGCCTCAGGTAAGAGCTCGTGGTCTCTGTCCCCACTGCCCCATAGCAACTCTTCAGGTCATGGTCTCCAATAACCTTGTCATTAATTGCAGTGGATAATTCTCAGCATACATTCTTATTTAAAACCTCTATAGCTGCTGACATTTACTACAGTATCCTTTTTGAAGTACCCCCCCACATACACACAAACCTTGGTGTTACTGATACATTGATTCAAAATATTTTAATACACATATTCTTGATATTATATTAAATATATAATAATCATTTCATGAAAAGAGACCTCTACTTGTCATCAGCATCATCACTATTATAGGTATTAATAATATAGGTTACTCGTTTTAATATTATTTATAAACATTCTGAGAATTTCCTATATCCCAGGCATTTCATTAATACCCAACTAATAATGTATAACATTCAATCCTCACCACATGATACGGTGACCATGAGGTACCTGTCAGACTACACCCCACATCCAATCACTAGACCTAACCTACAATCTTCACATCTCTTAATTACACTTTTATCTTAATTAATTAATCATTATTTTAAGTAGGCTCCACACCCAACATGGGGCTCTAACTCATGACCCTGAGATTAAGAGTTGCATGCTGCTCAGACGCCCCCTACTCATGTCACTTTTCTTTATATTATTTTTAATACTGCTATTCTAGTTGAAGTTCTTAACATTACTCACAAATATTACAACCTCCTCCTATCTGGTTTCTCTGCCTCCAGTCTTTTTTTTTTTTTTAAGATTTTATTTATTTATTTGACAGAGAGAGACACAGTGAGAGAGGGAACACAAGCAGGGGGAGTGGGAGAGGGAGAGGCAGGCTCCCCTGCTGAGCAGGGAGCCCAATGCGGGGCTCGATCCCAGGACCCTGGGATCATGACCTGAGCCAAAGGCAGATGCTTAACAACTGAGCCCCCCAGGCACCCCACTCTCTGCCTCCAATCTTATCCTTCCCATAATTTATTCTCTACAATGCTATAAGAATGGTATCACCCTAAAAGTAAAACATAATAATATACTACCATCTCTCAAATAGTATAATAACATTAAAATTCTTCTTTTGTCCCAAATTTCTTACAGAGTCACTCCAAATCTCTCTTTGCATGGATTTCTTAACCTAGATGATGGAAAATGAAAACCTAAAGGTTTATTCAAGTTTTTTATGTACAGTAGTTTGTGACATGGTGTTGCTAAAGTTTTAAAAGAATTACGTGTGCCAATGTCAAATATAAAACAGAGACCAAACCTGAAAATTTCCTGAGCAGGCAAAAACATTTAAGCCATACAAGCAAAACTCAATTTTGCTTATTCTGCAAAACAAGTAAAACTTAACTTGGGCCACTTCTTGTAAATGCCTCTGAAAATCATAAATGAAACTTAAGCTGTTCTTGAAAAATGACATGAGGTAAACACCTTAACCAATTCCTTATCACTAGACAAACTCAAATGCTATAACCAATCATTGTAAAGAATAAATGGACTCTGCCTTTTCACTATTACATCTCAGAACAATATATCTCAGAGCCCCATTCGTCTCTCAGTCGGAGAGCTCCCAGTTTGTGAACTGTTTTTATACTCACAATTAACTCTTACTAAATACTATTTTACTGAGCTGGTGGTTTTAATTTTACTATTTCTGAATTTTTTATATGAAAGACTTTACTTCACATCAAATATATTCCAAACTAAGTATCAGTTGACTCTGGCTGAAATCCAGATTTGACAATGTGAAAAGGGTTTTGAAGCTTCCTAAGATATCCTTATCAAACAAAGGTGCCTCCGACTATTCTCTTTAACACATTCATAAATAATGGGAGTTAAGGGTGGGGGAATAGGTCTGGCATCATCCATAATTCCAAAGATGATGCTATCAAAGTAAACAACCTAAAGGAACAAATGAAAATAAGTATTTGTTCTTCATGGGACTAGACTCTTGTAAACTTATTTTGCCTGAAAAAGTTTAAATTCCTTCTGAACCTCGCCTTTCTAAATCCACATTCTTAATTGAGTGCCATTACATCATATTTAAAACCCACAGGGAAGTGAATACATTTCCAATAGTCCATGGGTATCACCAATTCCCTTATACCTACTTAAGCATTGAATTCCTGCACCTGCAACTCAGATGTACACAGCCGGACAACTTTCTGCTTAATTTAGCATGGAGACTAGCAGCCAGAATCACAGAAAAATGAATCCTGTACAGATACATATATATTTTATATATATGTAAATCAACGGGGAAAAAAGAAGTCTGAAGAATTAGGAGAGGTTTTATTTTACTTTTTTTTTTCACTTCAATTAAATATAGTAGGGGTAAAAATCTAAGCTGAAGAGTTTTGAAGAATATGGGCAAATTTTCTTTAATAAATACAATTCATTTCAATAAATAATTTTGATCTATTATGTGCAGTGTGCTTTACTTGGAAATGCACATTTAAAAATGTTTACATTATAGTCCATGCACTTAAATAGCACAAAATCTATAATCAGGTTTTAAAAGGCAAGTCTTTAATATAATGAGGAGAGAAGGCTGAATGAGAGGTCATGCACACACAGACAAGGTAGCAGTCCCATCTAGTTCGAAGAGCATAAACTAACATTCATATATATTTGTTTTCATTCTAATTTTACCATTTCCAAAAATAGCAGCTTTCTTTCCTGCCTAGAGGTGGCTTCCTAAATACAAATTTTCACTATAGGCTATGAATGACATCTTGGGATTCTGATACTTAGGCTGTCCAATAAACAGACATAATGGTTCTTTCTCTAGAGAGCTGTAGAGGAACAGTGGCTTTTCACCATGTCAAGAAAACCCTAGTTACTCACTCTTCCTATAGAAGAAAACCAGCCCAAGGAGCAGTATGGTCTAGCTGGAAAGAAGGCTAGCCTAGAGTTGGAGACTTGATTTCAAAACTCTTCCTCTCTTGAGGCTAATAAATTCCAGCCCTCTATCATCCTATCCCTGCCTTCAATATTGGATCTCCCCTCAGGTTTCTGCCTCTACTTTAAATGAAAACATCAGCACGTGGTACAAAACTCTCCTTTCCATGGAATATTTTACTGTCAAAACCACCTATTACATCTTAAATTTATTTGTTTGCCCTTTGTCTTCACCACTAGTATACAAATTCCATAGGGACAGAGCCATTGCTTGATATACTACTATATCCGTAATTTATCATGTATTATTCTGGTATTCAATAAACCATTTTGAATAAATAAATATAGAAAGTCTCATGTTCTTGGCCATGACATCTACTTGACCTTAGGCATCTATTCCCAAAGCCATGCCCTGGATCTTCCAACTGCAAGAATCATTGTATCTCAGGTATCTAAACACCAATATTCATTCAATACTCATTCAACTGATATTACCAATTGCCTACCCTGTGTAAGTACTCTTCTAGGGATGAAATAGTAAACTAGAGTGTTCTTGCCTCATGGAATTACATTCTAGTAAGGAAGACAAACAAGAAGCAAATAAATACACAGTCTAATTTCATTAACTGGAATTATATTATGAATAAATACAAAACAAATAAAATACTATGAAGAGATTTTATTATGCTGTGAAGAAAAATAAATCAGAGAAAGGGGATAGAGCATGATGGAAAGATGACTATTTTAAAAGTGGAAGTGGGGGACGCCTGGGTGGCTCAGTCAGTTAAGCGTCTGCCTTCGGCTCAGGTCATGATCTCAGGGTCCTGGGATCGAGTCCCGCATCGGGCTCCCTGCTCAGCGGGGAGCCTGCTTCTCCCTCTGCCTCTGCTGCTCCCCCTAGTTGTGCTCTCTTTCTGACAAATAAATAAAATCTTTAAAAAATAAAGAAATATAAAAAAAAATAAAAGTGGAAGTGGTCAGAGAGAGCCTCCTATAAGTGACTTTGGTCAGAGACTAAAGTAAGCAATAAGCCACTTACATGTCTTAAGAAATAGCATTCCAAGTAGAGAAAAGAGTAAGTGTAAAGTCCTGAAATAGGAACAAATTTGGGATGCTGAAGGTTCAGGAGGAAGGCCAATGTGACTGGAATGGAGTGGACAAGTGTAATTGTGGTAGAAGATGAGGCAGAGAGGGGCAGAGAAAATACAAAGTAGAGGCCTTGTGTTAATTAAGCTAATTCTAGCCGATTTCACAGGTTAACCTGAAATATCCATAAATTAACCCATTTTTCTGATATGCCAGTGGGAGGGAGGAGGAAAGGTGTTACTGCTCCATAAAGTTTTTAAGGTATCCAGAAGAGAATCATCTTTAACATATGGCTTCCAAGTTCATCTTGTGCTAAAATTCCATCACTTAGAATACATTCATAAAGCCACACATCATTGAAAGGAAATTTGGGACTTGCTGTCTAGTTTTACGCCCATGAAGAAAATGGTAGGTTTAGTGAGGTGGTGGGCACTCTCTGCCAAAGTTGTGGGTGCCATAATAGGGAAGAGTGTTTTTATTCTAACTACAGTGGGAAACTGTTGGAGAATTTTAAAGAGGAAAATGATATAATGTATACTTTAAAGATTAATATGGCTGTTGGGGTGATAATAAAATATAGGTCAACAAATTTGATCCTTCCTTTTTTTCAAAGAATAGATGGTGATGGCTTACACTACACTAGTTCTGAAAATAGTAAAAAGTGTTTATATTTGGACTATATTTGGCTGGCAATTTTGTATGGGGTATATTTTCAATTAGGAAGTTCCCAAGGCTGGGTAATATTCCTCTCTTTTGACCTCTTATAATCCTCTGCTAAATCACTACTATGCATTTGAAAACTCTCTTTTTTATCACCTATTTATGTGACTGTTTCTATTACATGTTGAACTCTCTGAGGATAACAACGCTATTTTCATAACCCTGACAGTACACTGTCTGATGAATTGGAGCACACAATTATTTTTTTGAATCGAATGAAGAAACTTGCCTATGGACACAACCACAATTACAATGTTGCAGACAGTACTGGAATTCCTGATATGGTTTATTATAAAACCAAGCCTCATTCCACTACTTTATGTTCTAGCAATTTATCCGTGGCAAAGGAATAAAGCAAATTTGTACTTAATCCTAGCTCCTTGATGCCCTAGGTATCCAGTCTGGAGGTTAAAATGTGGCAGCAGAATTTGCAAATTCACAATAACATTTTATGTTAGATGGATATTTTGTGTCATTCATTCTGCCTGGAACAAAAACCTTTAGACAGAATCAGGGGAGAGACAAATGGGATCCAAATCTTTAAAAAAAGTATTGACCTGGGTTAATAAATGGAAATGTAAGATCTTAACTCAAAAAAATATAAAGGCACAGAGGACTAACATCGATATTCATTTGTTGATTTGTTCAGTGAATATTTATTGCCATCTATTATGAATGAAGAACTGGTATATCTGCTGGAGGTATAGTAGTGGACAAAAAAGTTAAAATACTTTGCCCTCATGAAATTGGCTTTCTTCTGTAAACTGAATTTGATCTTGAATGTGTAACAGAACTCCAGACAAATGAAATGAGAAAACACAAAAGAACCTAGACAGAACAGATATCTCAGTGGAAAGAAAGGTACTATTTTATTCCAGAAGTATAGGATACAAAGATTACTATGAATGTAGGAAGAAAAAAAAGTCTCTTGCCTTGTTCAGATTTGGTCAGAGACCAAGTAAAGATAAAGATACCAGCTGAAGGTATTCAGTGTTTAAATCTGTGTGGGACTGGGGAAGAATTTGACAATATAATGTTCTTATTTTTATACAGTACTTACTAAAATGGAAAAGATGTATAGGAGCAAATATTAAAAGAGTTTCTCACAGAAACTCTCACATTTTTTTTCTCACAGAAAAAATGGAGGTTGTAATGGGTTTCTGCTTATGCAAAGAAAAGAGAATATATTCCTCCACTTACCATACCTCACTTTTCACTATAAACTATTGGGAATACCTTTGACTTGATGTCATAATTGATCTGCAGTTAATTGTGGGTGCTCTGCTCATAGATCTCCAGTCAGAAGTGGCATGGATGCTTATGTGTCTCCATCAGGTCGGGTGGCAAACTTGAACCTCAACCTGTGTAGTCTCTCTTCAGAAACTCTTCCCATTAGGAATCCTAAATTTGTCCCCTAAGGATGCTTAAGGCATTTGTTTTTACCCAACTTAATTCTAACAGCAAACTTTATTAGATCTTTTAGGCATACTTTTAAGGTTAAACAACATTTTTTCCTACATTTATACATAATAGTGTTTTTATTTCTCTTTATAAATACTTAACCTAAATATTTAACTTTATTTTCTTTTATATTTTATTTATTTATTTGAGAGAGAAAGAGAGAGAGTACAAGCAGGTGGAGCACTAGAGGGAGAAGCAGGTACCCCATTCAGCAGGGAGCCAGATGGGTGACTCCTCCCAGGATCCTGGGATCATGACCTGAGCCTAAGGCAGATTTTTAACCAACTGAGACACCCAGGCACCCTAACTTTGCTATTTTAATTGCAGAAGAGGAATAACCAGCCCAAGTTGCCAATCCTAAACATAACCCTTACCCAAAAGAAGCAAATATCTTCTCTTCAAATTAACTTCACAGAAGTATTTTCATCTCTGTGTCTGATCTTAAGTAATTATCTGAGATCTGAAGACAGCCTAGACCGTGGAATACGGTCAGCAGCCTGGGACTTAGAACTGCTGTTCTTGGTGACTCAAGATCTTCGGAAAAATCTTTTACTGATAAAGCAGTAAGATGAGTCAAAAGAAACTGCTGGGAAACTTTATTCCTCAGATAATGTCAGTCTTTCTATAGAAAATTAATGAAGAAAAATCATGGTTCCTAATGAAAATAAAATTCAAGTGATTTGTTTGTTCTGGTGAAAAACGCATGGAATTTGAAAACATAACTTTAAAATGAAAGATGAATCTCCTCCCAAAAATTAAACTAAATAAAAACTGGGTTTTAGAAATTGATTTGTAAATGTTGCCTATTCATAAGCAATTTACCCACTCTAAGAAGATTAATCTGCTATAGTTATAATTTGACAGTTCAGCACTAATTGAAAATCAAGAAGCTTAGTGTATTGTGCAAACAAGAACAATACTCATTTTTTAAAATAGTCAAATGATGACAAGATGATATGTCTAAAATCAAAAAAGTCCACATCAAAAATAATTTACAAATTGCTTGAATATACAATGATATTTCAAGCTTAAATAAATATTTTTCTCCATTGGATTTATCATATATTTCTTTATTAAGGAATGCATCCCTCATCATTATACAAACATACTTTTCCTGCAGCAACTTTGATTAATTGAACCTGAAAAGAAAAATTTATAGAATCTAGTATATTGTAAAATATTTTAACACAAAAATATACTGCACATGCACATATTAAAAATCCTAGTGTAGGCAATATGACATAACTCACCTCATTTCATTCTAACCACCTATAATAAAATCATCTAGAGTTCTGGTTAAAAATCCAGATTATGGAATTATTCTTTAGACTTGCTCTCTTTGTCAAAACATAGGGATACTAATAACAAATAACTCATGGGATTTTTGTAATAATTATATAAGAAAATCCATATAAATCACTTAGCACAGCATCTGACTTCTAGTTATTATTATGTTGTACTTGTACTAGGAATATACCCTCCTATTCATAACTAAATTATAAGAACCACAGGTAATGGGTAGCTCATATTTATTCTGCTCTCTTTACCAAAAGAATTTTGTCTAGAATTATCAGCTGGGATGCATCTAAATCTTTACCTTAATATGAGAGTATCCAGTTGAATTATTTAACAGAGAACCTTACAATGAGAACAAACTATTAGAACTTCATCTAAAATAGTATAAAGGGAACCATATGAAGACTTAACCATTAGGGAAAAATGAAGGGGGGGGAAATTGGAGGGGGAGATGAACCATGAGAGACTATGGATTCTGAGAAACAAACTGAGGGTTCTAGGGGGGAGGGAGTGGGGGGATGGGCTAGCCTGGTGATGGATATTAAAGAGGGCACGTTCTGCATGGAGCACTGGGTGTTATACACAAACAATGAATCATGGAACCCTACATCAAAAACTAATGATGTAATGTATGGTGATTAACATAACAATAAAATAAAATAAAATAAAAAAGACTTAACCATGATTGTGTTATCCTAATTTATAATTGAACATTGTAAACATACATAAAATATTGATAAAATGAACTATAAAATTCACAACTTTTATCAAAATGTAAGATTAACTGGATTATTTGTTTTTTGGGTGTTGAGTTTGAGAAGTTCTTTATAGATCTTGGATACTAGCCCTTTATCTGATGTGTCATTTGTAAATATCTTCTGCCATTCTGTAAGTTGCCTCTTAGTTTTGTTGACTGTTTCCTCTGCTGTGCAAAAGCTTTTTATTTTGATGAAGTCCCAAAAGTTCATTTTTGCTTTTGTTTCCCCTGCCTTTAGAGACATGTCTTGAAAGAAGTCACAGTGGCCAATGTCCAAGAGGTTACTGCCTATGTTCTCCTCTATGAGATTGATGGATTCCTATCTCACATTTAGGTCTTTCATCCATTTTGAGTTTATCTTTGTGTATGGTGTAAGGAAATGGATGGAACTGGAGGGGATTATGCCAAGTGAAATAAGTCAAGCAGAGAAAGACAATTATCGTATGGTTTCACTCATATATGGAACATAAGAAATAGCGTGGAAGACCACAGGGGAAGGGAGGGAAACTGAATGGGAAGAAATCAGAGAGGGAGACAAACCATGAGAGACTCTGGACTCTGGGAACCAAACTGAGGGTTACAGAAGGGAGGGGGTTGGGGGGATGGGGTAACCGGGTGATGGGTATTAAGGAGGGCACGTGTGGTGATGAACGCTGGGTGTTATACACAAGTAATGAATTGTTGAACACTGCATCAAAAACTAATGATGTACTATATGTTGGCTAATTGAACATAATAAAAAAAAAGTAATATTAAGAGAATGAAAATGCCAGTCATAGAACTGGATAAGATAAGAGGGAGGGGAGATAGGTGATAGGTACAGAGGTAGATACATAGACACATGGATGCATGCAAATACATATATACAGAGAAGAGGGCTCTTGCATGAATTCATGCTAACAATGTGCTCTAAGAAGCATGATTAACATAATCCTTTGTAACTAAGGCCAAAAGTGTAAAGATAATCATATGAATATATATATATATACACAATTTCTAAAGATTTCTATCTGAAAAACATTCCTTAAAAAATTATTAAGATGATCCTAAATTTTTTATTTCTTTGAGTTGAGTTCTTTCATAGCATTAGTCCATTTCTATGCCCCATAGTACCCTTGCATTTTACCTTACTGTTGTGAAATTCACTAATGACTAATTTTGGAAAATTTTGAGGCTCAACACATGCCTTGGCTCACATTAAAGATTTTAATTAAATATATATCATCTGAATCCTTAAGGGGTGTTCCTTTTTTACACTAAATTTAAAAATGCCCATGAATGATTCCCACTGCGTGTAGGTCCATGAAGCACACACTGTAATTTTAGATTGATGTCTCTCAATCTTGCTGCATGTTACACTGGTGAAATTGGTTTTATATTCTGACACTTTTAGTGGAAAGAACTGTATTAAAAATAAATGTGGTGTACCAAAGTAAGTCCAAGCCCAACTATATTTACAAGAACCTCACTTCAAATATTATGATATAGATATGTTGAAAGTAAAAAGATATTAAAAAAAGATACACCATAAAAGAGTGAATTAAAAAAAAAAAAGAAAGCAGAAGTGGCTATATTAACATCAGGGGAAAAAAGGCTTCAGAGCAAAGACAGTTGTCAAGAACAAAGAGAAATAATAATTATATAACTACAAATCCTGTATCTATTGAAAGGAAAATAAGGGCATACTACCAGCAATACTATGCATGTAAGGTAGAAAAGGTAGAGAAAGCGGCCAATTCCTTCAAAACTCAAACTGCCAAACCTCCTTCACCGTGTAACAGATTACCGAATAGTCTCATAAATATTAAAAAAATTGAATCTGAAATGTAAAAGCTTTTAAAAAAGAAATCTCTAGACCCAGATGGTTTCAATGGATAATTTGTAGAAAAACCTTAGAACACTTTTTGGCTGTTTTTAGCCTCTATAAAAGTTGAACATATGATTACAAGTCAGTAATTCCACTTCCATGTATATTCTTAACATAAATATATATGAAATATATGTATATGAAATATATATTGTGAATATAAAATATATCTACCAATGTTCTTAGCAGTTATATTTGCAATAATTAAAACCTCAGGAAGACGTTCAGAGCTCAGTCTTCTCAGTTTCCTTCAGAACTACACTGCCTTGCCCCAAACATGCACACACAAAAAGTGACCCCTCAGGCTTCTTTTCAAAATCCTATAACGGCTAAACAGAATTTGAAAACCTGTGCTATTAGGTACCTTGAGGAAATCAACTCTACCTTCCAATTTACCTAAACTTTTAAAAATGCTTTTGTTTGCTTTGTTTTGTTTTTAAAATATCCTTCCTTAATGAAATAAGAATTAACACAAGTTTTATATAAACATAATTCTGTTCCTGGATTCTTATTTTCTCCATTAAATTGCATTATAAAATTTCAAATTTATTTACATTTCTGAAACAAAACTGAGTTACTTCAGAAAGAAGTAAAACTTGAAAAATCTTAAGACAAAGTAGCTTTCTGAAAAACTTAATCAATATTTAAAATAATACAATGGTTCTTACAGTCAGAATTATCTTTCCTACATAGGCTGTGTGGCAGATGGTTCATTGTTCTCCAAATCCATTATAGATTTCTCCCTTAGTAAAAGAGTTGTAACTGTCTGTCTGCCCAGATAGAGAGAAACTCCTTGGAAACTAGTTAATACATACATACTATGAGTAATTCTAGCTCACTCTACTAAAATGGAATGGGTTTTTTTTTTGGACTTAAACTCTGAACTCCTTACATGGGGCCTGAATATCATTGTGACAATAACTCAGCTTTGATCATGCAATAGGAACAATGAGAAAGGCTGAGTGAAAAAAAATTAAAGAAATCAATGCTCATGGGGGATTCTGTGGAGTATCATCACCCCACCAAACTGACCCACCTACATCGAGAAGGAGGGAGGAAGGAAATGTTTGTTTTTAGTCATTATATTTTGTGTCTCTTTGCTGTAGCCATTTCCCTTACACCTTAACATGGACTGTACAGCCAAATTTGGATAATGACTTAATTAATAACAAAACCATTTTGAATCACTACCCTGAAACTTAGCTTCTGGTCCAACAAAGTTCTCTCACAAGAAAAATCAGGGCACTGGTAGACAAGTATTCCCTTACAATTTACTTTCAAACTGCTAACTTTCACAGCTTTATTCCACTCCATCATTTGACATCCCTTGTTTTTCTTAAATCCCATTTCATTTACCAAATGGTTATTTTATTTAGATTGCTTTCAGACATTTCATCTGTCTTCCAAATCCTTCTCACCTGTACAATTATGAATGTATCCCTTTAAAATATTTAGTTAATATACATTCTGTACACATTCTATATACATTTAGCACATATAAATAATATGTAATATATATACAATATTTATATGTATACTTGTATATTTTATGTATATTTATGTGAATGTATATAGATACAGATATGTAGAGAGAGAAGGCAAAATATATAGAAGATGAGTTTAGGATATGCCACCTCCAAAGTATGAGTTTGGCATATTCGTTATCTTGAGCTAACAGCTCTTGAGAAACAGTAGATACAAGGGCTCTCTGATCTACTCTTTTCTATCCAAAAACAGGCCATAATATTTCCCATGAGCAAGGTGCTCCCCGGTATCAGGAAGAAACAAATCTCCTTATCACCAGAGACTGGGGACTGACCCTGCAATGGATCTGTACAAATAACCTAACTAAAAAAAATGATTCTTATCTTCCACTAGTTTCCTCACCCCATACATGTCCTAGTCACTTCCCCACAATATGTATAGCCCATTTGTATTGTCATTTCCTCACAAATGTATTGTTTCTTTGTCAAAAAGATATAAAAGCTTTCTGCTCTGTCAACTTCAGGTGTTCATTTTCTTTTGAAGTCCCCATATACACAAAAAATTCTAATAAAATTTGTATGTTTTTCTCCTGTTAATTTGTCTCATATCAGTTTAATTCTTAGGTGCAGCCAGAAATTCTAAAAGGGTAGAGGAGAATTTCTTCCTCCCCTATAATCTGTATCTATCTCTCAAGAGAGACAGAGGTACCTTGGTACCTATCTAGAGGTATCGAGAAAGCAAGAGAAAGAGAAAGGAGGAGGAAAAGGGAGAGAGGAGGGGGAGAGAGAGAAACAGCTCCACCATACTAGACACAAAGAATAAATGATGAACAAAACAGGCATAATATCATTTAGTTATACTCTTATTAGGGCGACAAACATTAATAAAATTAATTATACAATAAATATAAAATCACAAATGTAGTGAGTACATAAGAGATAAACGATGCAATAAAACCTTTTAATAAAGTAATTTGATCCAGCTAAGGAGGCAGGGAAGGTTTAACTGGGGAAATGATTTTTGAGTTGAGATTTGAATGAGGAGTAAGAGATGACTGGATAAGAAAGAAGATCATTTAATTCATGGAAATAGCATGTTCATACGCCTTCAAGTTTAAACACAGGAATGCAATTTATGACTGGAGCAGAAGGTAGGATCTAACCCATCCTAGTTTCTTACAAGCAGAGCTCCTAGTAGATGCCTGGCCTTTCTCTGCTCGATTCTCTTAAATGCCAAGGGAGATGGAAAAACTTTATCTAATTAGAAAATCTGTTAAGAATAAACTAGTCATATTCAACTTGCGTCCTTTCTTCTCCTTTTTGATAGTGAATCTGCCATCAAGGTCCAAAATTTTTCACCATCACCTCAATCCCTAATCCTTTTTTGGAAAGGTGTTCCAGGTAGTGATTTCAGCTTTACCTGTGACTTGGAAGGACAGAGGAGATGTCTTATATTTGAGGTTTATTTAAAAGGTCCATTTGCCTCCCTATACCAAGCTTAGATTTTATCCCTTACCTTAGATCGTGTTAGTAAGAATAATTTGAGGGGCGCCTGGGTGGCTCAATCAGTTGAGTGACTGACTCTTGGTTTTGGCTGAGGTCATGATCTCAGTGTCCTGAGATAGAGCCAGGCATTGGCTTCATGCTCAGTGCAGAGTCTGCTTGAGATTCTCTGCCTCTCCCTCTGCCCTTCCCCTTGATCACTCTCTCTCTCTCTCTCTCTCTCTCTCTCTTTCTTAAATAAATAAATAAATAAATAAATAAATAAATAAATAAATAAATAAAAACAAAATTTTAAAAATTCATATTTTAAAATTTTTTGTCTTCTTTCTCAATTTTTTTTTTTTTAGAATCTAGAGGCTCAGCCAAGGTAGGTTTAATTGTACTATCACAAAAAGATCAGAACTTCTAAGTTTCTTTCTCAATCATGCAGTGTACTGTGTGTCTAGATGACACTCCAGAGAATCTATCATCTAACTTTTGACTGATCATTTCAGGCTGCTTTGATTTCATGGCATTCCATATGAATAGGTGCTTTTGCTATTGCTATGCACAGAGAAAGAGTGCACAGATAATCATTCACAACTCTTAAATACTTCCGCTCAGAAAATATACATGTCATTTCAAGTTTACGTTTCAGTGGCCAACACAAATGATATGGCCATGATCATCTCCAAGGGACATATTTGTCAAAAGAGAATAAAATCAGATACTTCAATGAGTGCTAGTGATGTCTTCCATAATCTTCCCTTTCAGATCACTTTTGCCTAGTCAAATTTAAAATAAGTAGTCTAAGGCAAAACTTAAATCAAAGTCTACCCTAAGTATATCTCTGCCAAATCCTAAGTCTACATCATATATCTACGTCTTAATATTCTAGCATTTTACCATTCAATTCCATTCATCAGTAAAAGAGAGAAGGAAGAAGAAATAGTTTCACTGTTCTTAGGAGTTTAAGAAATGTGGGGATGCAGAGTTTCAAAGAGGACTGCCTACACCTGTAATACTAATACAGGAAATGTGATTATTTAAAAGTGTCTAAATATTAATTCATCTTTTCATTAAATCTTTTCAGTGACTCAATCTTTTAGGATTTTAGTGCCAAAAAATATTCCTAATACTTTAATCTATACAGTCCATCTCTTCCTGCCTTAAAGTTGGAATGAAGTTGGAAGGTTGGCATGCCAGTGACATAGAAAGGGCATAAACTAATACCGAGCTGTTTGTGAAGGCCAATAAAGGCTAATGCTTGCTGGGTCTATTTTAAGTAGCAAGACAAGATGGGTGAAATTATAAAAGTAAGTATCTCTAAAAATCTAATTTCAAACATATTTTGGCATGAATATAAAATGTTACTCATATATTTCTAAAGTTTCTAATATTAACTAAATTATGTTAACTATATAATAGCTTCAGTAAATACAATTTTTGCTCTAATCCACCTTGAGTAATTATTTATGGATATTTTAAAAGTGGTTAAAATATTCATTCAATAAATCCATCGGTATTACAGGGTGCCTCTTAATACCCTGAGCAATGATACGTGTTAGAAGAAAGACAAAGATGAATAAGTGGTGATTTTAGAGTCTGAGGAGCTAAAATTTAGTAATTATGATTCTATAATAGATATTAGTGTTCAGAATAAAGAACAGACAAATATAAGCAAATATATGGTTTGCTACCATAACTAGGAATAAGAGAAAAACATTTTTCCACATCCACTAGGGAGCAAGTTTCATTTTACTCTAGTGCTCAATTGTCTTCTGTAAGTGACTCATTCCCTTCTAATTAAAAAGATAGCATTTTATTTAATAAGTATGGTAGATATTATATGGACTTCTCAAAAGCTATATCCAAATTAATTTCCCTTGTCTTCTTCAATTAGCAAAGCAGTAAAACTAAAATACATATTATCCAAGGTTTCCTTGAAGCTATTAGTCACATGAAGTACTCCATGAAGGACCTATCTTCCTTTGGTACTTTCCTTTCTCTTAATTTAACGGAGACATGTTCTTCAATGTGATCATGACAGACAAAATCACAGGCTATATAATTAGTAAAGCAGGGAGATGAAGGTTATCAAGTTGCCAAAGCAACAGTGTGTTACACTACCAGCTCTGATTAACCTCCTTCTGAATTTCTTTACATGAGAAATATAAGCCTATATTAGTATAAGTCATAGTAGTAGGATTTTGTGTAATGTAGAGCCAAATGGAAACATAATGATAGAGTGACAGTCAAAAGACTGTTAACTAAGAACCCTTAGGAATTTGTTTTATTTTGTCCATTAGCTATTTAATTTTGGTAGTAAAAATAAATAGCCAACCTTATTTTATAAATCAAGATTGAAGTTCTCATTTATTTTTCTAGTATCTTCTAATTTTGCAAAATAAAGTAAAATGAACAAAAATATGCTTCACAATATTACCATGTAAATAAAAACAACATTTAAGCTTCTGGGCTTGTGGTCATGTTCTCATTGTCAGTTTACAAAGAGAAATGCACACATGTACATACTTACATTTTTAATATACAGAGAAGGTTGGCACACAAAAGCAATTTTGCACAGTGTATGGGAAACTAATTAGACGTCTTTTGAAATAAGATGTATGACACATCTTCCCAAATAGAATTTTCTAAAAGATAGTATTAGATCAGGGATATTCATTCATAGTCCAGCTGCTGAGGGATTAGATCCAAATCTTAGTATTTGACCTATTGTTACTCTTTTGAAACATATGGGATTGTTTTCCTCTTATGGATTTACTGAAAGCAAATTTGCCAGTCGAAACCATCTGTCACTTATCCAAGAAAAGATTTATTATTTTCACTGAAAAGTTATTTGTAACAAAAAATTACAAATCACTAAAGATAGGTTCTCAGTTTATGATGCATTTTTTAGACTTTTTGAGTCTCATTAGCTGTACCTTCTTTCCTTGATGCAGTCATCAAGGATCTAGCAACTTCCTGAAAAATTGCATCTGGGAAAGTCAAATTAGAAGCTAATTCTTAGATTGTAGGGAGACAAACATACCTGTAGTAACTGGCCAAAGATATAATAACAAAGTCTTTTCTGGATGCTGTGTAATCTCTGATTTCCTGTTAACCTAAAAAGTCCCTCACCAGTTATTCATTGACTAGTTCCAGAAAGGGATGCTATTGCTTTTCCATTGCTCATGAACAAAGAAGGTGGTGAAGAAATGAACAACTGGCTGGATTTGGGGCAGCAGAGAAAATTTGTTAGTGATAATTACCAGTGTCACAAGTATGATGTGATATATGGGTTCACAATCAAAAGGAAGGATATCATCCACAGAGCAGAATCCCTTTAAATTATGAAATTGGTCCATCTCCTACTTTATAAAGTTCCATGATTTGAAAGGCTGGATATTGTGTTATTAAATGTTGTGTCATTCCAGAATTTTTTTGGCTTATTATCAAATGAGCATGTATGCATAAATGTGTACACTGTCTATTTTAAACAGGATTTGCAGACTATAAGACAAGGAAGTATGGACTTTAGGAACTTTGACCACATTTTGGTAAATTTATTTGTCAACATTAATGATTTACATAACAGCAGCTCAAAAGTAAAATCTCAAGAGTGGCTCTATGGTGCATCTTGACAGACTCCTCTTTTTGAATGTATCATAAAGTCATATGTCAAAGTAAAACCTGTATAAACAACTTTTAGACAAAACTGTAATGGTAAGAAGGTTTCAAAAGCAATTAAAATGCCCTCAGAGATTCCACTGTATTTCTCCCCACATCATTCGTTTTCAGTCACATAAGCATCTCTAAACACCTACAACAGGCATAACAATGGGTGGCAAGTTGTTAAGTAATAGTTTTAGTGAAGAAATTGCTTTCTTGAAAATACAAAACTGAACTGAAATAGATTGGAGGAAATTTTATTGACAAATATGGACATAAGTATAAGGCAAACTTGGTTCCAAATTTCAGCTTTTAGGTGGTCTAGTTACTTAATAAGAACAAGAAAGATATTTATAATCTTGAGATCCATTATCAATAAAATAGGGATCTCAACATCTCACAAGATTTTGTGAAGACTAAATGAGTAATAAAGTATCCTATATAATATGTAATAGTGTATGTTCAATAATAAATGTGATAATTTCATATTACATATAGAACATAGGTGGGATAAAGCAATAAAAATATTTTATTTTTAAATAAATAAAATGTTTTTAAGAAACATTTTTCTTAAAACAAAGAGGTGGTTTATTAATTTTCAAGTTTATTAATTCTATAGCATATTGAATTGGCTGCCAAAACCTTATCATTAGTCCAATCTTCTTTTGAGATAAAATCCCAATTTCTAACCAACAAATAATTAGACTCTTCTACTTGGATTTTACTTGGGCATCTATAACGTACTCAGCTGAATCCACCAATTCACATGCATCAGCATAATTGCAAGTAAAACACACAGAACACTATCACTACCACCATCAAAAAATCTCCCCTTCAATTCTCTATGAGAGTCTTACCAAAATCTTCAACACCCCTTTTGAGCCTCCTTCCCTATAAACATTCAGTCACCAAGTTCTAATAATTGTTTATATATTATATTATATTAATTATATTAATTATTATATTATATTATATTATATTATATTATATATCCTTGAATGGCTTCCATTGTTCTTTCATTTTTTTCCCCATAATCAGGAACATGAAGTCATCTATAGACATCTTGACTACATTTACCCCTCAAAATCTATGTTCTAACCATATCAAAGATCTTCCTATCCCTTTGATACACCAAGTTCTCATAAACACTATTGCTTCCATCTATAGTATCTGCCTCATGCAATTCCTACCCATCCTCCAGTGTTTATCTTAAATGGCAATTCCCCTGGAAGGCCAAATATAATATTAAAGCATTTAGGTTTCCATGGATACAAACCATATGAGACAAAAGGTCATGGAGCAATAGGGATGAAATTAAACTATTAAAGTAGAATTAAAGTGAGATTTGTGTAAAGAAAAGTGAGCTATTAGAGTTGGAGTCACCAAACCTAAAATACTGTTTTCCTATGGGAGATGATTAAAAACTATTTATTGAATTTGAATTTCATTCACTCAACAAATGTTTATGCAACATCTACTATGTGACAATTATTGTTCTATGTTCCAAAAATAGAGCAGAAAAACTAGAATCTCTGCCCTCCTGGCATTAACATTCTGACATGAATTTTGAAAAAGTTTATCATAAAATTATCCTTTAAAGATAATGTAATAATATCAAAAAATTTTAAAACTTAGAAACAAAGAAAAAAACTCCATATCATCCCACTGCTTTGATAAAATTGTTATTTTCCTATTGGCATCCTGCCATTAACATTTTCCTCCTGTAAAGTTTCAATATAAATCAATGAGTGTACTTGGTAGCACATTAAATACTACAGAAGAGTTTTTGAAAAAAAATTTTCTGATGCTTTCTTAATTTTATATATATATACTCGAAAATACAGATTTCCAAATACAAATACATATATACAAATATGCGTACAAATACATATATATGTGTGTGTACCTTTACTGATTTTTAACTTTACACACAGGTATTCATTCTCTGACATGAAAGATCAGGATCTAGCTTACTTAATCTAGACTATTCCATCATAATACTTATTATGTGTGTTATTATTTTAGGTCTGTCATTTACTGTAAACTTTTAAATACAACATAAAGTTTTATTTCTTTTTCCATAAATGTTTTCAGGAAGTTTTGACTGTCTACAGTGAAAGATGGTGGTTCTAATACTCCTATTCTTTCTCCCCATTGCATCTCCCAAATTCTGCTACTGATATTTTATTTTTACACAGTGAAGTTTAATCTTTATTTTCAGTTCTCTAATAACTACCAAAGTTTGTAGTTTGGTCCATTAAGTCAAAAGCTATTAAAGTGGATGAAATAACATTGAATTATTCATGGAATATAAAATCTAATATTAGACTTAGTAATATGTTAGAATAACACATTTTTTAATGCATCCAAAGTAATTAACCCTGGAACCACATGAACTAAGATGTTCTAACCATTAAGGTAAAATTCATGATAATTTTTATTCTTTAATGATTATTTAAAATTCATAACAGATTTTACTCTCATATTAAGCCATTTTTATACGATTTTTGCTCATTTTCTAAAAGTTTGCCAATTGCCTCTTTTTTGTTCTAATATTTTCTTATATCCTTAGACTTTTTACAATCTCAATCATAGCATATATTTACTTGTGGTCTTTCTATACTCATTGGCTTCAATTAAAACTGACTATTTTCAGGCTGATGCACAGTTGTCATCCTACACCCCGTATTTACTGACCCTTGGATCTAATCTGCTTCCTGGACGCATTTTCCTCTGTCTTGACTTGTAAATCAATTTTTCTGGGGTACTTCTTCTAGTAACTTTCTTTTATAACAATAAGTATGGGCGGTGATTTGGGGAACCCATAACAACCACATGTTTGGTGACTCACTTGAAGGAACAACAGGACACAAAGGCAGTTGTTCTAATGACTATGGTAAATGATAGTGAAAGAATACAGATATACAGCAACAGAAAAAGACACATCAGGAAGTCTGGAGAATATCAGGAACAGACTTCTAGTTTTTTCCTCTCAGGTTAGGGGGTGGTGGGGCTGCAAAAAACATGCTTCTTTCTCCAGCAATGAAATGTTGCAATATTTGTACAAGTTTTCTGTCTAGGGAAGACTACTTGGGACTCACAATACAGGGTTTTTAAAAGGGGCTGACCATAAAGGCATTCTCTGCCTGGGTCATAAATACCAAAATTATAGACTCCCAGAAGTAAAAGAGGTTATTTATCACAAATCACATTTCTGCATCTTCTAGTTATCTTGATACAGCAGGGTTCAGTCCCAAGCATTAAAAACAACTTTATTAATTAGTAACATAAAGAACCTTCCAACAGCCAAGTTCCCAAATATTATCTGAGGACAATTCCACAGCAAGTCCTCTTAAACATCAATATCAGACCTATTGTTGTAACTCTGCCACACAGAGAAAACTTCCTAAACATTTGTTTGTCCGAAATATCTGGTATTTTGGCTGAGTGTAGAATTCTAGGTTAAAAAAATTCCTTTAAAAGCGTTTTGATAGGCAAAATTCTAGATGGTCCCCCAAGATTCTTAGCCCCTAGTGTACTTACCCTGTATAATCCTTTCCCCTTGAGTATGAGTGGGATTTGTGAATATAATTGGACCTCACTCCCATAATTAAGTTATGTTATAGGGCATAGGTGAAGTATTTCACAGATATAATTAAGGTCCTGATTCAGTAGACTTTGATTTAATCAAATAAAAGTATCTTGGGGGTGCCTGGGTGGCTCAGTTGGTTAAGTGACTGCCTTCAGCTTAGATCATGAGCCTGGAGTCCTGGGATTGAGTCCTTCATTCGACTCCCTGTTCAGTGGGGTGTCTGCTTCTCCCTCTGACCCTCCTCCCTCTCATGTGCTCTCTCTCTCTCTCTCATTATTTCTCTTTCTCTCTCAAATAAATAAATAAAATCTTTTAAAAAAATAAATAAAAAATAAAAGTATCTTGGGTGTCCCTGACCGTATCAGGTAAGGCCTTTATAAGTAGTCCAAGATGAGAGGAAGGAAGATGGTGTCAGAGTAGGAAGACCCTAGGTTCATTTCTTCCCTTGAACACAGCTAGATAACTATCAGATCATCCTAAATACCCCAAAATCAACCTGAAGATTGACAGAACTAACTCTGCAACTAAAGGGCGAGAAGAGGCCAGATCAAAGAAGGTAGGAAGTACAGAGATATGGTTTAGGGGAGAAAAAGATCATGGCTGCTGCAGGAAGGAGCCATGGTGTCAGAGAAGGGGGAGAGAGAGAGAGGAGCACATGGGAATGCACAAGAACATTTCCCCATAGCCACTGGCTTGGGAGCTGCATTTCATGAGTTCTTGCAACCAGTGGGGCTTAAAGTCCGGAGTTATAATGATTACCGGGCTTGGTTGGGATAGGGCCCAGAAGGCACTGTGCTGTTCTTGGAGAAAAGGCAGGCAAACAACCCGGTGGCATACAGTATGGAAACAGTGATCTGAAGAGCACTGGGGCACACATTAGGGAGATTATCTGCTCTTCTCAGAGTGTGTCCCTGCGAGATGGCTTCCAGGAAGACACCTCTTAAGGAACAAAGGAGCTGGCCAGGGCCACTTCCCTCCACTGCCCCTCATCATAAACAAAGATCCACCTGCAGGAAGCAGCGTTGCACCAACACTGGCTACCTAACTTGCTTACACTAAGCCCCATGCCCTTGCACTCTGGTGGAACTTCCCTTTTCAGTCATGCTTGCTTCAGTCCTACTGCAGCAGGCCCCTCCCACAGAAGATCCCCACAAACCACTGCCCAAACCACGTCTCCTGACCAGAGAGTTTTGCAGGGTCTCAGTTCTGACGGAGGTGGTAACAGGTCTCATTTCACAAACAGGTCAAAGCACACCTAGTCAAAACTCACCACATTCAGGCCAGAGACCAAACACTACCCACAGCAGGCAAGGAGAGCCTCTGCAAATGATTGGTCTAAAGGATAGAGCAGCAAGAACACAAGAGTAGAGTCAGACATAGTGGCACACACCTGTCGTCCCACCTACTTGGGAAGCTGAGGCAAGAGGATCACTTGAGCCTAGGAGTTCTGGGCTATACTGTGCTATGCCAATCACTTGTCCACACTAAGTTTGGCTTCAATATGGTGACCTCCCAGGAGCAGAGGACCACCAGGTTGCCTAAGGAAGGATGGACTGGCCCATGTCCAAAACACAGCAGGTCAAAAACCATGCTGATTAGTAGTGGGGTCGTGCCTGTGATTAGCCAGAACACAACAGCAGAGCACACAGAGCCCACACTAGAGACACTTCCTGAAGTTTCCGGTCCTGGGTACTGTAGGATCTCTTCTTGATAAGGCAATTACTTTCAGGAAGAGACATAACCAGCTTTTCTAACACAGAGAAGCAGGCAGAGACTTAGACAAAATGAGAAGACATAGGAATTTATCCCAAATGAAAGAATAAGAAAAGGCTACAGCCAGAAATCTAAGGAAAACTGATATAAGTAACAGGCCTGATGGAGAATTTAAAGCAAGGATGATAAGGATAGTAACTGGATTTGAGAAAAGAATGGAAAATATCAGTGAGACACTTAACACAGTTATAATCAATCAGGGGCACTTGGGTGGTTCAGTTTGTTAAGCATCTAACTCTTGATTTGGGCTCAGGGGGTCATGATCCTGAGATCAAGCTCTGTGTTGGGCTCTGTGCTCAATGGGAAGACTGCTGGAAATTCTTTCCCCCTGCCCCTCCCACTGCTCCACTGTTCATGCTCTCTCTCTCTCCCAAATAAATTAAATTAAGTTAAAAAGTATCAATCAGTGATGAAGAGTACAATAAATTAGATTAGAAATAAGCTTGATTCAATGAATAGCAGGCTGGAAGTAGCCGAGGAGTGAATTAATGACCTAGAATACAAAGTAATGGAAAACAATGAGGCTGAAGAAAAAGAGAGAAAGAATTATGCAAAATGAGAATAGACTTAAGGAATTCGGTGTCTCCATCCAACATAGTAACATTTGTATTATAGGAGTCCCAGAAGAAAAGAGAGAGAAAAGGGGGCAGAAAATTTATTTGAGGAAATAATAGCTGAAAACTTCCCTAATCTGGGTAAGGAAACAAACATCCAGATCCAGGAGGCACAGAGAATTCCCATCAACATCAAAAAAAAAAGCAGGCCCACAGCAAGAAATATTATAATTAAATTTGTAAAATAAAGAGATAAAGAAAAAAATCTTAGAAGCAGCAAGACAATATAAGTCATTAACTTACTAGGGAAAACCCATAAGTCTACCTGGAGATCTTTCAACAGAAACTTGGCAAGCCAGTAAGAAGTGGCATGGTATATTCAAAGTGCTAAATGGGAAAAATCTGCCACCAAGAACACTCTATCCAGCAAGGCTGTCATTCAGAAGAGGAGAGGTAAAGAGTTTTCCAGATAAACAAAAACTAAAGGAGTTCATGACCACTACATCAGTCCTTCAAGAAATAGTAAAGGGCACTCTGAGTGGAAAGTAGAAACCAAAAGCGACAATTAAAAGAATGAAACACAAAAGCAGTGAAAATGAGTATTTCTGTAAAACATCAAACTCACAAAAAAGATATAAAATATAATAACATATATCTAAAATGTAAAGAAGAGAGAAAAGAATGTATTCAAACTTAAGCAACCATAAACTTATGTAGATTGCTATATGCAGAAGAGGTTATGCACAAAACTAATGGTAACTACATATCAAAAACCACTAATAAACATGCAAATAAAGAGAAAAAAATCCAAAGATACCACTAAAGAAAATCAGCAAAATATGAAAGATAATAAAGGATCAGAGAAAATCTCCAGAAACAACCACAAAACAATAAAATGGCAATAAATATATATCAATAATTTCTTTGAATATAAATGGACTAAGTACTCCAATCAAAATACATACTCTTAACTATAAAGAATAAAGTTGCAGGGCACCTGGGTGGCTCAGATGGTTAAGTATCTGCCTTTGGCTCAGATCATGATCCCAGGGTCCTGGGATTGAGCCCCACATCAGGCTCCTGGCTCAGCAGGGAGCCTGCTTCTCCCTCTCCCTCTGCCTCTCTCCCTGCTCATGCTCTCTCTCTCTCTCTGCCTCTCTCTGTATCTGTGTCTCAAATGGATAAATAAAATCTTTTTAAAAATTAAAAAATTAAAAAAATTAAAAATAAAAAAATAAAGTTACAGGATGGAGGTGGCTAGGGGATGGGTTAAATAGGTGATGGGGATTAAGGAGTGCTCTTGTAATAAGCACTGTGTGATGTATGGAAATGTTGAATCACTATATTGTACACCTGAAACTAATATTGCACTGTATTTTAACTAACTGGAATTGAAATGAAAACTTAAAAAAAAAAAAAAGTCCAAGATGTTCACTGAAGATAAATTCAAAGCAATGAGATACTCTCATGCTAAACTTGAAGATGCAAACTTCCATGTTCTTGAGAGGGCCGTGTTGCAAAAACACTGAGGATGGTCTCTAACAGCTGAGGGTCACTGTCCCACAACTATAGGGAACTAAACTTTGGCAACAATGATGGAAAGAGGACCCTAAGCCTCATATGAAACCACAACCCTGAACAACACCTTGATTGCAATCCTGTGAGCCTTCAGCGTAGCATTTGGCATAATACACTCCTGGCTCTTGGAAATTCTCAAACAAAAATGCATGCTGTTTTAAGCCACTAATTTGTGGTAACCTGTCATTAAGGCAATAGAAAATAGCATTATTCCTTCTCCTTGTAGTATTCTGCATGTTTGATCAGAAGTCAGTTAGTCTGAGTCTTGTTCCTTAATAAAAGTCTGTTAATTATTTTTCTTCCCTGGAAATTTCTATAATATTCTATTTTGGGCATTCTAAAATATCACCATGATGTATCTACACATTCAAAAAACATGTACTGGAAAATTATTATGTGTCATCTTCCCTTTTAATTGCTAGAGGTTAAGTGATGAATAAATAACAAAAGACACTATAGCCATGGACTTCATATGAGAAAAAATAAATATATAAGGAGATGGATATTATATTTGATTATAATAAGTAATGGTAACTGCTCTAAAAAAACTCAAAATCTTAGTGGTTTAACTCAACACAATGTGTGGTATTTTTGTTATAATTATTACTTCCATTTCCCTGCCTTTCCTTTCCATGTTTCAGAGTATATTGCTTTTAATTATCTTACCAAAAGAATACACTTATTTTGACTAGGTTTCAATAAGAAGGGAATCTTGTTCATTTAACTTTACATCTCTGCCATTAGAATAATTTTTTATAGGCTACCTATGGAACCCTGCATTCCAAACCTGTTTTTTTTTTCTGTCATCCACATAACTCTGATGTGCTGAGTGCCACAGAACACAGTCATATCATGTTAAGACCCCTGTCCCCTCATCTTTATACCATGACATTAAGTGAGCTGGCACAGTGGGTAATCAAACCTCCTAAAAGCCAACTATCCAAACTACATATGGATAGTAATAAATATAGATGGGAAAAAAAGCAAAATATGTGAATATATTCTCCCAAAGCCATCCACATATAGCCTTAATTCAATATTCCCCTTTTCAGATCCAAAAATACCTGTTACCTCTCCAACCACACACAACAAAGGTGAAATGTGAGAGATGGAGTCAGAGTATAAAAAGACCAGTTTATTAAAGGATTATAGTTAAAATATCTTTTACAAATATATGCAAACACATGTCCAGAGCCCTCTATGAGTCCTAAAAGAAGCTGGATCAAGTAAGAACCCTGAGTATTAAGTTTTACTAGCTTCACAGTAAATCCACCTCTAAGCACATAAAGTTATCAAATGCCAGGCTTAGAAGTGATGCACATAATTTCTGCCCATGTCCCATTGGGCAGAAGTCAATTCCATGGTCAACTAACTGCAAGAGATGTTAGGAAATGTAGTTTAATTGTGCACCTAAAACAAAGTGAAAGCAAGTTTTCAGTGAACTCTTGACACTGTCGTAGCTAATGATAAGGGCTATGCAGGAACACAAAGAAAGTTGAGGAAGAGATAGCAAGGGGTGAAGTTAGTGAATTAGTATAGGGGTATCTGGGGAACCTATTTCAACTACAACCACTATGATTTAGGGCTTCTAGTCATGGTTTATATTGCAGCACTGCCTGGGTTTAAATCTTGGCTCTACTCTTACAGACAGTCTGACTTTGGGAAAACTAATATACCTCTCTGTGGCTCAGTTTCTCCATCAGCAAAATTGGGATAGTATTATCACCTAAGTCTTAAAATTGTGTCTGACAGTCTACACTATTTGCTATTATTATTAGGCTTTATTAATAAAGTTATATTTGAGCAGAGATATGAAGATGCAAGAGAGTGAGTCATATGGAAATATGAGAGAGATTCTAAATAATAAAAACAAAATATAAAGAGGCTTTGAATCAACTTGTAAAATTTTGCTGACATGAGTCTAAAATTTGCTCATTATATTTAGAAAGGTAGAGAATATTAGTGTCCTTTACAAGAACTGTATCCATGGAATGATAGAGGGTAAGCCTACCTAGAGTAGGTTAGAGAGAATGGGAGGAAAGGAATTACGGGCATTAAGTATATATTGTCATTTTAGGTATTTGCTATAAAGTGGATTACTGAAAGAGAGTCTTCTGGAGATCAAGTAAAGGTGTTATTGTTGAGACAATACAGCATATCTGATTGCTAATGAAATGACTCAGTGGAAAGGGAACTGGTGTTGAAAAGAAAGACAACTGTTTACTTAGGCAGAGAGGATGAAATCCAGGTACAAATGAATCATATGAAGTTTTCTCTAATAATGGGACAAAGGCAGTAATATGGACATGGGTTAGAAGTGTGGGCAAAAAAAAGAGCTTAGAGAAACTCTAATTACTTCTATTTTCTCAGTAAAATAAAGAGCAAGGCCATTCATGGAGAAAGAAGACAGGATTTGGTGATTTGGGCTGAAGAGGGAACAAGTAAGATAGATGTCCAAGAGACTGTGAAGATGAATGGTCAAGAACAGTGTTTCTCAAACTTTGGCATGCATCAGCATCACCCAAAAAGCTTGTTAAAACTTAGATTTCTTGCTCCTCCTCCAGAGTTTCTAAATCATTGCATCTGTGGTGAGGTCTGAAAACTTATTTATAAGTTACCAGGTGGTGCTAATCCCATGTGTTCAGTGACTACAGTTTGAGAACCAATTAACTAAGGAATTTAGAATTCCTGTGCAGCAAACACAGGTGCATTGATCATGGATTGTGTAAAGGTTGTGCATTTTTCTCTTACCATACACAGTTGAAAGAAAATAGACACGGATTTAATCATGATTTGTCCCCCCAATTTCACATAAGTGGCCAGCAGAGAGGGGACTTAGGGTGTATACAAGAGTGATTATAATGATGGACCTAGGACTCTGGCTTCAGGAAGATGAAATATGAAGATGTGACAAGGTAAAGGACATTAAAAAGTATTAGTGTGTGCAAATAAAGAGTTAACATAGCAGACCTTCGACTACTATGCTTTGAAAATCCTATTTACAAAATTGCACCTTGACTGGAATCTGGGAGTTTGGATTTAAAGACAGATTGCATAATTCCCTGATAGGAAAGGCTTATGTTTTCTAAACTGTGTGTATAAACAGTATGGTTTATGCTCAACATATGTTTTCCTTCTGAGTCTAAAATTTTGGTACATGCTAGGCAGACAGTACCTACTTAACCAATCTCCAGCAAATTCTTAGGGAATGAGTAATGAGCATCTCTGGTAAACAACATTCACACATATTGTCACAACTCATTGCTGGGGGAATTAAGGGCATCTTACATAATTCCACTAAGGACTCTTGAAAACTTGCACCTTATTTGCTTTAAAGTTTTTCCCATGCATCCTTCCCTTTGCTGATTTTGGTTGGTAACCTTTAGCTGTAATAAGTTTTGGCAATGAGTATGACTGTATCTTGAGTCCCATGAATCTTCCTAAAAAATTACTAAAACTGGAGATGGTATTGGGGACCATCAACACTTTATAAAACACATTCGCATAATATATCCACAATGCAACTCCTCAGACAATGCAAATTTTCAGGCCTCACCAAAGATGCAATGATTTAGAAACTCTGGAGGAGTTGCATTGTGGATATGTATTGCGAGTGTGTTTTATAAAGTGGTGGTAACTAAAAAGATAAGAGATTGTGACCATAGAATAGGGTGCTTGAAAATAAAATTATTATGGAAATGCAGTTGTACATTAAAATATTAATGCTATGGACATGGACGTTGTGTCTGAAATAGGGTGAAGAGTAATTAATTGGAGGAAAAGAAACAAAGGAAATTAAAGGCCAGGTTTTTTGAGGAATCATCTATGTAGGAAATAAAAAATCCCTAGTATGCAGGTCTTTAATTCATTCTGCCAGGCATCAGGGGTCTCCTTTCCATCTGCAGCCTTATGTCCTTCATTCACTTGGATAAATTTTTTTTTCTATTATTTCATCTCTCCATTTTATCTTTTCTTTTTTGGACTTGAGTTATCCAAGTGTTGGATAGCTTGAATTAATCCATTATGAGTTTTACTATTTTCTACTTGATTTTTTTTCACATTTTTCAACTCCTGCCAAAATTGTTGGAGAATGGCCTGTTTTCCCATTTCCAAGAATGCCAAATATATATACCAAACATCTTCTTTCTTTGTGTGTAGAAGTTTCCTGAGACTTTACTAAGACTGGAACTTCATCAGCCATTTTCATCCTATGTTAGAAGGATTTTGGGAATCAATATAGTTCCCTAAAATAGAAAAACTTGTTTCCTAATGGAAGTACTCTGATATATTCTCTTCTCTGCCCATGCAGTTAGTGTGGGGGTATGCAGATGATGGTTGGATGAAGAATCAGCCATACTCTTCAAGTTAAGTAAGAAGTAATAAAACTACTCATAGAATTTATATAAAAACAAAGAAAGAAAGAAAGAAAGAAAGAAAGAAAGAAAGAAAGAAAGAAA